>NW_026961538.1:0-92000 GCF_963924245.1 Chroicocephalus ridibundus
CGCGCCAGGCACAAAAACAGCCATACGGCTGGAGATGCGTCCCTCGCCGAAAGAACCAGCAGGGAAAACTAGGCCTTCTTCAAAGATCTTTGGGAAGCGATTGCGTAGCCCTACAGACCTGGGTGCTGCAGGTATTTCTGCTGCCTTCAGCCTCGACACCACCCTTTCCCACTTGGCGCCGCGCTAGGCACAAAAATGGCCATACGGCTGGAGATGGATCCCCAGCCCAGAGACCCAGCAGGGAAAACTATGCCTTCTTCTGAAGCTCTTTGGGAACCGCTTGCGTAGCACCCACAGACCTGGGGGCTGCAGGCTTTCCTGCTGCCTTCAACCTCAATATTACGCTTTCCCACTAGGTGTCGCTCCAGGCACAAAAATGGCCATAAGGCTAGATATGGGTCCCCCGCCCAAGGAGCCAGCAGGGAAAACTAGGCCTTGTTCTGAAGCTCTTTGGGAACCGCTTGCATAGCACCCACAGACCTGGGGGCTGCGGGCCTTCCTGCTGACTTCAGCCTCGACACCACCCTTTCCCACTTGGCGCCGCGCCAGGCACAAAAATGGCCATACGTCTGGAAAATGGTCCCCCGCCCAAGGAGCCAGCAGGGAAAACTAGGCCTTGTTCTAAAGCTCTTTGGGAACCGCTTGCGTAGCCCCACAGACCTGGGGGCTGCAGGCTTTCCTGCTGCCTTCTGCCTTGACATGACCCTTTGCCACTTGGCGCCGCGCTAGCTACAAAAATGGCCATACGGCTGGAGATGGGTCCCACACCCAAAGAGCCAGCATGGAAAACTATGCCTTGTTCTAATGCTCTTTGGGATCCGCTTGCGTAGCACCCACAGACCTGAGGGCTGCAGTCTTTCCTGCTGCCTTCAACCTCAATATTATGCTTTCCCACTAGGTGTCGCTCCAGGCACAAAAATGGCCATAAGGCTAGATATGGGTCCCCCGCCTAAGGAGCCAGCAGGGAAAACTATGCCTTGTTCTAAAGCTATTTGGGAACCTCTTGCGTAGCCCCACAGACCTGGGGGCTGCGGGCCTTCCTGCTGCCTTCAGCCTCGACACCACCCTTTCCCTCTTGGCGCCGCACCAGGCACAAAAATGGCCATATGGCTGGAGATGGGTCGCCCGCACAAGGAGACAGCAGGGAAAACTAGGCCTTGATCTAAAACTCTTTGGGAACCGCTTGCGTAGCCCCAAAGACCTGGGGGCTGCAGGTTTTTCTGCTGCCTTCAGCCTCGACACCACCCTTTCCCACTTGGCGCCACGCCAGGCCCAAAAATGGCCATACGGCTGGAGATGGGTCCCCCGCCCAAGGAGCCAGCAGGGAAAACTATGCCTTGTTCTAAAGCTCTTAAGGAACCGCTTGCGTAGCCCCACAGACCTGGGGATGCGAGCTTTCCTGCTGCCTTCAGCCTTGACACCACCCTTTCCCACTTGGCGCCGCGCCAGGCACAAAAATGGCCATACGGCTGGAGATGGGTCCCCTGCCCATGGAGCCAGCAGGGAAAACTAGGCCTTGTTCTAAAGCTATTTGGGAACCGCTTGCGTAGCCCCACAGACCTGGGGCTGCAGGATTTTCTGCTGCCTTCAGACTCAAAACCGCCCTTTCCACTTCGCGCCGGGCCAGGCACAAAAATGGTGGCCTTACAGCTGGAGATGGGTCCCCCGCACAACAAGCTAGCAGGGTAAAATAGGCCTTGTTCTAAAGCTCTTTGGGAACCGCTTGCATAGCCCCACAGACCTGGGGGCTGCGGGCTTTCCTGCTGCCTTCAGCCTCCACACCACCCTTTCCCACTTGGTGCCACACCAGGCACAAAAATGGCCATACGTCTGGACAATGGTCCCCCGCCCAAGGAGCCAGCAGGGAAAACTAGGCCTTGTTCTAAAGCTCTTCGGGAACCGCTTGCGTAACCCCACAGACCTGGGTGCTGCGGGCTGTCCTGCTGCCTTCAGCCTCGACACCACCCTTTCCCACTTGGTGCCACGCCAGGCACAAAAACAGCCATACGGCTGGAGATGGGTCCCCCGCCCAAAGAGCCAGCAGGGAAAACTACGCCTTGTTCTAAATCTCTTTGGGAACCGCTTGCGTAGCCCCACAGACCTGGGGGCTGCGGGCTTTCCTTCTGCCTTCAGCCTTGACATGACCCTTTCCCACTTGGCGCCGCGCTAGGCACAAAAATGGCCATACGGCTGGAGATGGATCCCCAGCCCAAAGACCCAGCAGGGAAAACTATGCCTTGTTCTGAAGCTCTTTGGGAACCGCTTGCGTAGCACCCACAGACCTGGGGGCTGAAGGCTTTCCTGCTGCCTTCAACCTCAATATTACGCTTTCCCACTAGGTGTCGCTCCAGGCACAAAAATGGCCATAAGGCTAGATATGGGTCCCCCGCCCAAGGAGCCAGCAGGGAAAACTATGCCTTGTTCTAAAGCTATTTGGGAACCTCTTGCGTAGCCCCACAGACCTGGGGGCTGCGGGCCTTCCTGCTGCCTTCAGCCTCGACACCACCCTTTCCCTCTTGGCGCCGCACCAGGCACAAAAATGGCCATACGGCTGGAGATGGGTCCCCAGCCCAAAGACCCGGAAGGGAAAACTAGGCCTTGTTCTAAAGCTCTTTGGGAACAACTTGCGTAGCACCCACAGACCTGGGGGCTGCAGGCTTTCCTGCTGCCTTCAACCTCAATATTACGCTTTCCCACTAGGTGTCGCTCCAGGCACAAAAATGGCCATAAGGCTAGATATGGGTCCCCCGCCCAAGGAGCCAGCAGGGAAAACTAAGCCTTGTTCTAAAGCTCTTAGGGAACCTCTTGCGTAGCCCCACAGACCTGGGGGCTGCGGGCCTTCCTGCTGCCTTCAGCCTCGACACCACCCTTTCCCACTTGGCGCCGCGCCAGGCACACAAATGGCCATACGTCTGGACAATGGTCCCCCGCCCAAGGAGCCAGCAGGGAAAACTAGGCCTTGTTCTAAAGCTCTTAGGGAACCGCTTGCGTAGCCCCACAGACCTGGGGGCTGCAGGCTTTCCTGCTGCCTTCTGCCTTGACATGACCCTTTGCCACTTGGCGCCGCGCTAGCTACAAAAATGGCCATACGGCTGGAGATGGGTCCCAAGCCCAAAGAGCCAGCGGGGAAAACTATGCCTTGTTCTAATGCTCTTTGGGATCCGCTTGCGTAGCACCCACAGACCTGAGGGCTGCAGGGTTTCCTGCTGCCTTCAACCTCAATATTATGCTTTCCCACTAGGTGTCGCTCCAGGCACAAAAATGGCCATATGGCTGGAGATGGGTCGCCCACACAAGGAGCCAGCAGGGAAAACTAGGCCTTGATCTAAAGCTCTTTGGGAACCGCTTGCGTAGCCCCAAAGACCTGGGGGCTGCAGGTTTTTCTGCTGCCTTCAGCCTCGACACCACCCTTTCCCACTTGGCGCCGCACCAGGCACAAAAATGGCCATACAGCTGGAGATGGTTCCCCCTACCAAACACCGAGCAGGCAAAAATAGGCCTTGTTCTAAAGCTCTTTGGGAACCGCTTGCGTAGCCCCACAGACCTGGGGTCTGCGGGCTTTCTTGCTGCCTTCAGCCTCGACACAACCCTTTCCCACTTGGTGCCACGCCAGGCACAAAAACAGCCATACGGCTGGAGATGGGTCCCCAGCCCAAAGAGCCAGCAGGGAAAACTATGCCTTGTTCTAAAGCTCTTTGGGAACCGCTTGCGTAGCCCCACAGACCTGGGGGCTGCGGGCTTTCCTGCTGCCTTCAGCCTCGACATCACCCTTTCCCACTTGGCGCCGCGCCAGGGGCAAAAACGGCAATACGGCTGGAGATGGGTCCCCCGCCCAAGGAGCCAGCAGGGAAAAATAGGCCTTGTTCTAAAGCTCTTTGGGAACCGATTGCGTAGCCCCACAGACCTGGGGGCTGCGGGCTTTCCTGCTGCCTTCAGCCTCGACACCACCCTTTTCCACTTGGCGCCGCACCAGGCACAAAAATGGCCATATGGCTGGAGATGTGTCCCCCGCCCAAAGACACAGAGGGGAAAACTAGACCTTGTTCTAAAGCTCTTTGGGAACCGCTTGCGTAGCACCCACAGACGTGGGGGCTGCAGGCTTTCCTGCTGCCTTCAGTCTCAATACTACGCTTTCCCACTAGGTGTTGCTCCAGGCCCAAAAATGGCCATACGGCTGTAGATGGGTCCCCCGCCCAAGGAGCCAGCAGGGAAAACTATGCCTTGTTCTAAAGCTCTTAAGGAACCGCTTGCGTAGCCCCACAGACCTGGGGATGCGAGCTTTCCTGCTGCCTTCAGCCTTGACACCACCCTTTCCCACTTGGCGCCGCGCCAGGCACAAAAATGGCCATACGGCTGGAGATGGGTCCCCCGCCCATGGAGCCAGCAGGGAAAATTAGGCCTTCTTCTAAAGCTATTTCGGAACCGCTTGCGTAGCCCCACAGACCTGGGGGCTGCAGGCTTTTCTGCTGCCTTCAGCCTCAAAACCGCCCTTTCCACTTGGCGCCGCGCCAGGTACAAAAATGGCCTTACAGCTGGAGATGGGTCCCCCGCACAACGAGCTAGCAGGGTAAAATAGGCCTTGTTCTAAAGCTCTTTGGGAACCGCTTGCATAGCCCCACAGACCTGGGGGCTGCGGGCTTTCCTGCTGCCTTCAGCCTCCACACCACCCTTTCCCACTTGGTGCCACGCCAGGCACAAAAACAGCCATACGGCTGGGGATGGGTCCCCCGCCCAAGGAGCCAGCAGGGAAAACTATGTCTTGTTCTAAAGCTCTTTGGGAACCGCTTGCGTAGCCCCCAGACCTGGGGGCTGCGGGCTTTCCTGCTGCCTTTAGCCTCGACAACACCCTTTCCCACTTGGCGTCGCGCCAGGCACAAAAATGGCCATATGGCTGGAGATGGGTCGCCCACACAAGGAGCCAGCAGGGAAAACAATGCCTTCTAAAGCGCTTTGGGAACCGCTTGCGTAGGCCAACAGACCTGGGGGCTGCGGGCTTTCCTGCTGCCTTCAGCCTCCACACCACTCTTTCCCACTTGGCGTCGCGCCAGGCACAAAAATGGCTATACGGCTGGAGATGGGTCCCCCGCCCAAGGAGCCAACAGGAAAAACTAGGCCTTGTTCTAAAGCTCTTTGGGAACCGCTTGCGTAGCCCCACAGACCTGGGGGCTGCGGTCCTTTCTGCTGCCTTCAGCCTCGAAACCACCCTTTCAAACTTGGCGCCGCGCCAGGCACAAAAATGGCCATACGGCTAGATATGGGTCCCCCGCCCAAGGAGCCAGCATGGAAAACTATGCCTTCTTCTATAGCTCTTCGGGAACCGCTTGCGTAGCCCCACAGACCTGGGGGCTGCGGGCTTTCCTGCTGCCTTCAGCCTCGACATCACCCTTTCCCACTTGGCGCCGCACCAGGCACAAAAACAGCCATACGGCTGGAGATGCGTCCCTCGCCGAAAGAACCAGCAGGGAAAACTAGGCCTTCTTCAAAGACCTTTGGGAAACGATTGCGTAGCCCTACAGACCTGGGTGCTGCAGGTATTTCTGCTGCCTTCGGCCTCGACACCACCCTTTCCCACTTGGCGCGGCGCTAGGCAGAAAAATGGCCATAAGGCTGGAGATGGATTGCCAGCCCAAAGACCCAGCAGGGAAAACTATGCCTTGTTCTGAAGCTCTTTGGGAACCGCTTCCATAGCACCCACAGACCTGGGGGCTGAAGGCTTTCCTGCTGCCTTCAACCTCAATATTACGCTTTCCCACTAGGTGTCGCTCCAGGCACAAAAATGGCCATAAGGCTAGATATGGGTCCCCCGCCCAAGGAGCCAGCAGGGAAAACTATGCCTTGTTCTAAAGCTCTTTGGGAACCTCTTGCGTAGCCCCACAGACCTGGGGGCTGCGGGCCTTCCTGCTGCCTTCAGCCTCGACACCACCCTTTCCCTTTTGGCGCCGCACCAGGCACAAAAATCGCCATACGGCTTTAGATGGGTCGCCCGCACAAGGAGACAGCAGGGAAAACTATGCCTTGTTCTAAAGCTCTTTGGGAACCGCTTGCGTAGCACCCACAGACCTGGGGGCTGCAGGCTTTCCTGCTGCCTTCAACCTCAATATTACTCTTTCCCACTAGGTGTCGCTCCAGGCACAAAAATGGCCATAAGGCTAGATATGGGTCCCCCGCCTAAGGAGCCAGCAGGGAAAACTATGCCTTGTTCTAAAGCTATTTGGGAACCTCTTGCGTAGCCCCACAGACCTGGGGGCTGCGGGCCTTCCTGCTGCCTTCAGCCTCGACACCACCCTTTCCCTCTTGGCGCCGCGCCAGGCACAAAAATGGCCATATGGCTAGAGATGGGTCGCCCGCACAAGGAGACAGCAGGGAAAACTAGGCCTTGATCTAAAACTCTTTGGGAACCGCTTGCGTAGCCCCACAGACCTGGCGGCTGCGGGCTTTCCTGCTGCCATCAGCCTCGACATCACCCTTTCCCACTTGGCGCCGCGCCAGGGGCAAAAATGGCCATACGGCTGGAGATGGGTCCCCCGCCCAAGGAGCCAGCAGGGAAAACTAGGCCTTGTTCTAAAGCTATTAGGGAACCTCTTGCGTAGCCACACAGACCTGGGGGCTGCGGGCTTTCCTGCTGCCTTCAGCCTCAACACCACCCTTTCCCACTAGGTGTTGCTCCAGGCCCAAAAATGGCTATACGGCTGGAGATGGGTCCCCCGCCCAAGGAGCCAGCAGGGAAAACTATGCCTTGTTCTAAAGCTCTTAGGGAACCGCTTGCGTAGACCCACAGACCTGGGGCTGCGACCTTTCCTGCTGCCTTCAGCCTCGACACCACCCTTTCCCACTTGGCGCCGCGCAAGGCACAAAAATGGCCATACGGCTGGAGATGGGTCCCCCGCCCAAGGAGCCAGCAGGGAAAACTATGCCTTGTTCTAAAGCTCTTTGGGAACCGCTTGCGTAGCCCCAAAGACCTGGGGGCTGCAGGCTTTCCTGCTGCCTTCAGCCTCAATACTACTATTTCCCACTAGGTGTTGCTCCAGGCCCAAAAATGGCCATACGGCTGGAGATGGGTCCCCCGCCCAAGGAGCCAGCAGGGAAAACTATGCCTTGTTCTAAAGCTCTTAGGGAACCGCTTGCGTAGCCCCACAGACCTGGGGCTGCGAGCTTTCCTGCTGCCTTCAGCCTCAACACCACCCTTTCCCACTTGGCGCCGCGCCAGGCACAAAAATGGCCATACGGCTGGAGATGGGTCCCCCGCCCAAGGAGCCAGCAGGGAAAACTACGCCTTGTTCTAAAGCTCTTAGGGAACCGCTTGCGTAGCCCCACAGACCTGGGGGCTGCGGGCTTTCCTGCTGCCTTCAGCCTCGACATCACCCTTTCCCACTTGGCGCCGCGCCAGGGGCAAAAACGGCAATACGGCTGGAGATGGGTCCCCCGCCCAAGGAGCCAGCAGGGAAAAATAGGCCTTGTTCTAAAGCTCTTTGGGAACCGCTTGCGTAGCCCCACAGACCTGGGGGCTGCGGGCTTTCCTGCTGCCTTCAGCCTCGACACCACCCTTTTCCACTTGGCGCCGCACCAGGCACAAAAATGGCCATATGGCTGGAGATGTGTCCCCCGCCCAAAGACACAGAGGGGAAAACTAGACCTTGTTCTAAAGCTCTTTGGGAACCGCTTGCGTAGCACCCACAGACGTGGGGGCTGCAGGCTTTCCTGCTGCCTTCAGCCTCAATACTACGCTTTCCCACTAGGTGTTGCTCCAGGCCCAAAAATGGCCATACGGCTGTAGATGGGTCCCCCGCCCAAGGAGCCAGCAGGGAAAACTATGCCTTGTTCTAAAGCTCTTAAGGAACCGCTTGCGTAGCCCCACAGACCTGGGGATGCGAGCTTTCCTGCTGCCTTCAGCCTTGACACCACCCTTTCCCACTTGGCGCCGCGCCAGGCACAAAAATGGCCATACGGCTGGAGATGGGTCCCCCGCCCATGGAGCCAGCAGGGAAAATTAGGCCTTCTTCTAAAGCTATTTCGGAACCGCTTGCGTAGCCCCACAGACCTGGGGGCTGCAGGCTTTTCTGCTGCCTTCAGCCTCAAAACCGCCCTTTCCACTTGGCGCCGCGCCAGGTACAAAAATGGCCTTACAGCTGGAGATGGGTCCCCCGCACAACGAGCTAGCAGGGTAAAATAGGCCTTGTTCTAAAGCTCTTTGGGAACCGCTTGCATAGCCCCACAGACCTGGGGGCTGCGGGCTTTCCTGCTGCCTTCAGCCTCCACACCACCCTTTCCCACTTGGTGCCACGCCAGGCACAAAAACAGCCATACGGCTGGGGATGGGTCCCCCGCCCAAGGAGCCAGCAGGGAAAACTATGTCTTGTTCTAAAGCTCTTTGGGAACCGCTTGCGTAGCCCCCAGACCTGGGGGCTGCGGGCTTTCCTGCTGCCTTTAGCCTCGACAACACCCTTTCCCACTTGGCGTCGCGCCAGGCACAAAAATGGCCATATGGCTGGAGATGGGTCGCCCACACAAGGAGCCAGCAGGGAAAACAATGCCTTCTAAAGCGCTTTGGGAACCGCTTGCGTAGGCCAACAGACCTGGGGGCTGCGGGCTTTCCTGCTGCCTTCAGCCTCCACACCACTCTTTCCCACTTGGTGCCGCGCCAGGCACAAAAATGGCTATACGGCTGGAGATGGGTCCCCCGCCCAAGGAGCCAACAGGAAAAACTAGGCCTTGTTCTAAAGCTCTTTGGGAACCGCTTGCGTAGCCCCACAGACCTGGGGGCTGCGGTCCTTTCTGCTGCCTTCAGCCTCGAAACCACCCTTTCAAACTTGGCGCCGCGCCAGGCACAAAAATGGCCATACGGCTAGATATGGGTCCCCCGCCCAAGGAGCCAGCATGGAAAACTATGCCTTCTTCTATAGCTCTTCGGGAACCGCTTGCGTAGCCCCACAGACCTGGGGGCTGCGGGCTTTCCTGCTGCCTTCAGCCTCGACATCACCCTTTCCCACTTGGCGCCGCACCAGGCACAAAAACAGCCATACGGCTGGAGATGCGTCCCTCGCCGAAAGAACCAGCAGGGAAAACTAGGCCTTCTTCAAAGACCTTTGGGAAACGATTGCGTAGCCCTACAGACCTGGGTGCTGCAGGTATTTCTGCTGCCTTCGGCCTCGACACCACCCTTTCCCACTTGGCGCGGCGCTAGGCAGAAAAATGGCCATAAGGCTGGAGATGGATTGCCAGCCCAAAGACCCAGCAGGGAAAACTATGCCTTGTTCTGAAGCTCTTTGGGAACCGCTTCCATAGCACCCACAGACCTGGGGGCTGAAGGCTTTCCTGCTGCCTTCAACCTCAATATTACGCTTTCCCACTAGGTGTCGCTCCAGGCACAAAAATGGCCATAAGGCTAGATATGGGTCCCCCGCCCAAGGAGCCAGCAGGGAAAACTATGCCTTGTTCTAAAGCTCTTTGGGAACCTCTTGCGTAGCCCCACAGACCTGGGGGCTGCGGGCCTTCCTGCTGCCTTCAGCCTCGACACCACCCTTTCCCTTTTGGCGCCGCACCAGGCACAAAAATCGCCATACGGCTTTAGATGGGTCGCCCGCACAAGGAGACAGCAGGGAAAACTATGCCTTGTTCTAAAGCTCTTTGGGAACCGCTTGCGTAGCACCCACAGACCTGGGGGCTGCAGGCTTTCCTGCTGCCTTCAACCTCAATATTACTCTTTCCCACTAGGTGTCGGTCCAGGCACAAAAATGGCCATAAGGCTAGATATGGGTCCCCCGCCTAAGGAGCCAGCAGGGAAAACTATGCCTTGTTCTAAAGCTATTTGGGAACCTCTTGCGTAGCCCCACAGACCTGGGGGCTGCGGGCCTTCCTGCTGCCTTCAGCCTCGACACCACCCTTTCCCTCTTGGCGCCGCGCCAGGCACAAAAATGGCCATATGGCTAGAGATGGGTCGCCCGCACAAGGAGACAGCAGGGAAAACTAGGCCTTGATCTAAAACTCTTTGGGAACCGCTTGCGTAGCCCCACAGACCTGGCGGCTGCGGGCTTTCCTGCTGCCATCAGCCTCGACATCACCCTTTCCCACTTGGCGCCGCGCCAGGGGCAAAAATGGCAATACGGCTGGAGATGGGTCCCCCGCCCAAGGAGCCAGCAGGGAAAACTAGGCCTTGTTCTAAAGCTATTAGGGAACCTCTTGCGTAGCCACACAGACCTGGGGGCTGCGGGCTTTCCTGCTGCCTTCAGCCTCAACACCACCCTTTCCCACTAGGTGTTGCTCCAGGCCCAAAAATGGCTATACGGCTGGAGATGGGTCCCCCGCCCAAGGAGCCAGCAGGGAAAACTATGCCTTGTTCTAAAGCTCTTAGGGAACCGCTTGCGTAGACCCACAGACCTGGGGCTGCGACCTTTCCTGCTGCCTTCAGCCTCGACACCACCCTTTCCCACTTGGCGCCGCGCAAGGCACAAAAATGGCCATACGGCTGGAGATGGGTCCCCCGCCCAAGGAGCCAGCAGGGAAAACTATGCCTTGTTCTAAAGCTCTTTGGGAACCGCTTGCGTAGCCCCAAAGACCTGGGGGCTGCAGGCTTTCCTGCTGCCTTCAGCCTCAATACTACTATTTCCCACTAGGTGTTGCTCCAGGCCCAAAAATGGCCATACGGCTGGAGATGGGTCCCCCGCCCAAGGAGCCAGCAGGGAAAACTATGCCTTGTTCTAAAGCTCTTAGGGAACCGCTTGCGTAGCCCCACAGACCTGGGGCTGCGAGCTTTCCTGCTGCCTTCAGCCTCAACACCACCCTTTCCCACTTGGCGCCGCGCCAGGCACAAAAATGGCCATACGGCTGGAGATGGGTCCCCCGCCCAAGGAGCCAGCAGGGAAAACTACGCCTTGTTCTAAAGCTCTTAGGGAACCGCTTGCGTAGCCCCACAGACCTGGGGCTGCGGGCTTCCCTGCTGCCTTCAGCCTCGACACCACCCTTTCCCACTTGGCGCCGCACCAGGCACAAAAATGGCCATACGGCTGGAGATGTGTCCCCCGCCCAAAGACCCAGAAGGGAAAACTAGGCCTTGTTCTAAAGCTCTTTGGGAACCGCTTGCGTAGCACCCACAGACCTGGGGGCTGCAGGCTTTCCTGCTGCCTTCAGCCTCAATACTACGCTTTCCCACTAGGTGTTGCTCCAGGCCCAAAAATGGCCATACGGCTGGAGATGGGTCCCCCGCCCAAGTAGCCAGCAGGGAAAACTATTCCTTGTTCTAAAGCTCTTTGGGAACCGCTTGCGTAGCCCCAAAGACCTGGGGGCTGCAGGCTTTCCTGCTGCCTTCAGCCTCAATACTACGATTTCCTACTAGGTGTTGCTCCAGGCCCAAAAATGGCCATATGGCTGGAGATGGGTCCCCCGCCCAAGGAGCTAGCAGGGAAAACTATGCCTTGTTCTAAAGCTCTTAGGGAACCGCTTGCGTAGCCCCACAGACCTGGGGCTGCGAGCTTTCCTGCTGCCTTCAGCCTCAACACCACCCTTTCCCACTTGGCGCCGCGCCAGGCACAAAAATGGCCATACGGCTGGAGATGGGTCCCCCGCCCAAGGAGCCAGCAGGGAAAACTATGCCGTGTTCTAATGCTCTTAGGGAACCGCTTGCGTAGCCCCACAGACCTGGGGGCTGCGGGCTTTCCTGCTGCCTTCAGCCTCGACATCACCCTTTCCCACTTGGCGCCGCGCCAGGGGCAAAAATGGCAATACGGCTGGAGATGGGTCCCCCGCCCAAGGAGCCAGCAGGGAAAACTAGGCCTTGTTCTAAAGCTCTTAGGGAACCTCTTGCGTAGCCCCACAGACCTGGGGGCTGCGGGCTTTCCTGCTGCCTTCAGCCTCGACACCACCCTTTCCCACTTGGCGCCGCACCAGGCACAAAAATGGCCATACGGCTGGAGATGGGTCCCCCGCCCAAGGAGCCAGCAGGGAAAACTAGGCCTTGTTCTAAAGCTCTTAGGGAACCTCTTGCGTAGCCCCACAGACCTGGGGGCTGCGGGCTTTCCTGCTGCCTTCAGCCTCGACACCACCCTTTCCCACTTGGCGCCGCACCAGGCACAAAAATGGCCATACGGCTGGAGATGTGTCCCCCGCCCAAAGACCCAGCAGGGAAAACTATGCCTTGTTCTAAAGCTCTTTGGGAACCGCTTGCGTAGCACCCACAGACCTGGGGGCTGCAGACTTTCCTGCTGCCTTCAGCCTCAATACTACGCTTTCCCACTAGGTGTTGCTCCAGGCCCAAAAATGGCCATACGGCTGGAGATGTGTCCCCCGCCCAAAGACCCAGCAGGGAAAACTATGCCTTGTTCTAAAGCTCTTTGGGAACCGCTTGCGTAGCCCCACAGACCTGGGGGCTGCGGGCTTTCCTGCTGCCTTCAGCCTCGAGACAACCCTTTCCCACTTGGTGCCGCGCCAGGCACAAAAATGGCCATATGGCTGGAAATGGGTCACCCGCCCAAGGAGCCAGCAGGGAAAACTAGGCCTTGTTCTAAAGCTATTTGGAAATCGCTTGCGTAGCCCCAAAGACCTGAGGGCTGCAGGCTTTTCTGCTGCCTTCAGCCTCAAAACCGCCCTTTCCAGTTGGCGCCGCGCCAGGCACAAAAATGGCCATACGGCTGGAGATGGGTCCCCCGCCCAAAGACCCAGAAGGGAAAATTATGCCTTGTTCTAAAGCTCTTTGGGAACCGCTTGCGTAGCCCCACAGACCTGGGGGCTGCGGGCTTTCCTGCTGCCTTCAGCCTTGACATGACCATTTCCCACTTGGCTTCGCGCCAGGCACAAAAATGGCTATACGGCTGAAGATAGGTCCCCCGCCCAAGGAGCCAGCAGGAAAAACTAGGCCTTGTTCTAAAGCTCTTTGGGAACCGCTTGCGTAGCCCCACAGACCTGGGGGCTGCGGTCCTTTCTGCTGCCTTCAGCCTCGAAACCACCGTTTCAAACTTGGCGCCGCGCCAGGCACAAAAATGGCCATACGGCTAGATATGGGTCCCCCGCCCAAGGAGCCAGCAGGGAAAACTAGGCCTTATTCTAAAGCTCTTTGGGAACCGCTTCCGTAGCCCCACAGACCTGGGGGCTGCGGGCTTTTCTGCTGCCTTCAGCCTCCACACCACACTTTCCCAATTGGCGCCGGGCCAGGCACAAAAACAGCCATACGGCTGGAGATGCGTCCCTCGCCGAAAGAACCAGCAGGGAAAACTAGGCCTTCTTCAAAGACCTTTGGGAAACGATTGCGTAGCCCTACAGACCTGGGTGCTGCAGGTATTTCTGCTGCCTTCGGCCTCGACGCCACCCTTTCCCACTTGGCGCCGCGCTAGGCACAAAAATGGCCATACGGCTGGAGATGGATCCCCAGCCCAGAGACCCAGCAGGGAAAACTATGCCTTGTTCTGAAGCTCTTTGGGAACCGCTTGCGTAGCACCCACAGACCTGGGGGCTGCAGGCTTTCCTGCTGCCTTCAACCTCAATATTACGCTTTCCCACTAGGTGTCGCTCCAGGCACAAAAATGGCCATAAGGCTAGATATGGGTCCCCCGCCCACGGAGCCAGCAGGGAAAACTATGCCTTGTTCTAAAGCTCTTTGGGAACCTCTTGCGTAGCCCCACAGAACTGGGGGCTGCGGGCCTTCCTGCTGCCTTCAGCCTCGACACCACCCTTTCCCTCTTGGCGCCGCACCAGGCACAAAAATGGCCATAAGGCTGGAGATGGGTCCCCAGCCCAAAGACCCAGCAGGGAAAACTAGGCCTTGTTCTAAAGCTCTTTGGGAACGGCTTGCGTAGCACCCACAGACCTGGGGGCTGCAGGCTTTCCTGCTGCCTTCAACCTCAATATTACGCTTTCCCACTAGGTGTCGCTCCAGGCACAAAAATGGCCATAAGGCTAGATATGGGTCCCCCGCCCAAGGAGCCAGCAGGGAAAACTATGCCGTGTTCTAAAGCTCTATGGGAACTTCTTGCGTAGCCCCACAGACCTGGGGGCTGCGGGCCTTCCTGCTGCCTTCAGCCTCGACACCACCCTTTCCCACTTGGCGCCGCGCCAGTCACAAAAATGGCCATACGTCTGGACAATGGTCCCCCGCCCAAGGAGCCAGCAGGGAAAACTAGGCCTTGTTCTAAAGCTCTTTGGGAACCGCTTGCGTAGCCCCACAGACCTGGGGGCTGCGGGCTTTCCTGCTGCCTTCAGCCTCGACATCACCCTTTCCAACTTGGCGCCGCGCCAGGGGCAAAAATGGCAATACGGCTGGAGATGGGTCGCCCGCCCAAGGAGCCAGCAGGGAAAATTAGGCCTTGTTCTAAAGCTATTAGGGAACCTCTTGCGTAGACCCACAGACCTGGGGGCTGCGGGCTTTCCTGCTGCCTTCAGCCTCGACACCACCCTTTCCCACTTGGCGCCGCACCAGGCACAAAAATGGCCATACGGCTGGAGATGTGTCCCCCACCCAAAGACCCAGAAGGGAAAACTAGGCCTTGTTCTAAAGCTCTTTGGGAACCGCTTGCGTAGCACCCACAGACCTGGGGGCTGCAGGCTTTCCTGCTGCCTTCAGCCTCAATACTACGCTTTCCCACTAGGTGTTGCTCCAGGCCCAAAAATGGCCATACGGCTGGAGATGGGTCCCCCGCCCAAGGAGCCAGCAGGGAAAACTATGCCTTGTTCTAAAGCTCTTAAGGAACCGCTTGCGTAGCCCCACAGACCTGGGGATGCGAGCTTTCCTGCTGCCTTCAGCCTCGACACCACCCTTTCCCACTTGGCGCCGCGCCAGGCACAAAAATGGCCATACGGCTGGAGATGGGTCCCCCGCACAACGAGCTAGGAGGGTAAAATAGGCCTTGTTCTAAAGCTCTTTGGGAACCGCTTGCATAGCCCCACAGACCTGGGGGCTGCGGGCTTTCCTGCTGCCTTCAGCCTCCACACCACCCTTTCCCACTTGGTGCCACGCCAGGCACAAAAACAGCCATACGGCTGGGGATGGGTCCCCCGCCCAAGGAGCCAGCAGGGAAAACTATGTCTTGTTCTAAAGCTCTTTGGGAACCGCTTGCGTAGCCCCACAGACCTGGGGGCTGCGGGCTTTCCTGCTGCCTTCAGCCTCGACACCACCCTTTCCCCCTTGGCGTCGCGCCAGGCACAAAAATGGCCATATGGCTGGAGATGGGTC
The DNA here is from genome assembly GCF_963924245.1 of Chroicocephalus ridibundus. NCBI lineage: Eukaryota > Metazoa > Chordata > Aves > Charadriiformes > Laridae > Chroicocephalus > Chroicocephalus ridibundus. The sequence continues at coordinate 15,155 of NW_026961538.1, forward strand.
GCCCACACAAGGAGCCAGCAGGGAAAACAATGCCTTCTTCTAAAGCTCTTTGGGAACCGCTTGCGTAGCCCAACAGACCTGGGGGCTGTGGGCTTTCCTGCTGCCTTCAGCCTCCACACCACTCTTTCCCACTTGGCGTCGCGCCAGGCACAAAAATGGCTATACGGCTGGAGATGGGTCCCCCGCCCAAGGAGCCAACAGGGAAAACTAGGCCTTCTTCTAAAGCTCTTTGGGAACCGCTTGCGTAGCCCCAAAGACCTGGGGGCTACAGGTATTTCTGCTGCCTTCAGCCTCGACACCACCCTTTCCACTTGGCGTCGCGCCAGGCACAAAAACAGCCATACGGCTGGAGATGGGTCCCCCGCCCAAAGAGCCAGCAGGGAAAACTACGCCTTGTTCTAAAGCTCTTTGGGAACCGCTTGCGTAGCCCCACAGACGTTGGGGCTGCGGGCTTTCCTGCTGCCTTCAGCCTTGACATGACCATTTCCCACTTGGTGCCGCGCCAGGCACAAAATTGGCTATACGGCTGGAGATGGGTCCCCCGCCCAAGGAGCCAGCAGGAAAAACTAGGCCTTGTTCTAAAGCTCTTTGGGAACCGCTTGCGTAGCCCCACAGACCTGGGGGCTGCGGGCTTTTCTGCTGCCTTCAGCCTCCACACCACACTTTCCCAATTGGCGCCGGGCCAGGCACAAAAACAGCCATACGGCCGGAGATGCGTCCCTCGCCGAAAGAACCAGCAGGGAAAACTAGGCCTTCTTCAAAGATCTTTGGGAAACGATTGCGTAGCCCTACAGACCTGGGTGCTGCAGGTATTTCTGCTGCCTTCAGCCTCGACACCACCCTTTCCCACTTGGCGCGGCGCTAGGCACAAAAATGGCCATACGGCTGGAGATGGGTCCCCAGCCCAAAGACCCAGCAGGGAAAACTATGCCTTGTTCTGAAGCTCTTTGGGAACCGCTTGCATAGCACCCACAGACCTGGGGGCTGCAGGCTTTCCTGCTGCCTTCAACCTCAATATTACGCTTTCCCACTAGGTGTCGCTCCAGGCCCAAAAATGGCCATAAGGCTAGATAAGGGTCCCCCGCCCAAGGAGCCAGCAGGGAAAACTATGCCTTGTTCTAAAGGTATTTGGGAACCTCTTGCGTAGCCCCACAGACCTGGGGGCTGCGGGCCTTCCTGCTGCATTCAGCCTCGACACCACCCTTTCCCTTTTGGCGCCGCGCCAGGCACAAAAATGGCCATACGGCTGGAGATGGGTCCCCAGCCCAAAGAGCCAGCAGGGAAAACTATGCCTTGTTCTAAAGCTCTTTGGGAACCGCTTGCGTAGCACCCACAGACCTGGGGGCTGCAGGCTTTCCTGCTGCCTTCAACCTCAATATTACTCTTTCCCACTAGGTGTCGCGCCAGGCACAAAAATGGCCATAAGGCTAGATATGGGTCCCCCGCCCAAGGAGCCAGCAGGGAAAACTAAGCCTTGTTCTAAAGCTCTTAGGGAACTTCTTGCGTAGCCCCACAGACCTGGGGGCTGCCGGCCTTCCTGCTGCCTTCAGCCTCGACACTACCCTTTCCCACTTGGCGCCGCGCCAGGCACAAAAATGGCCATACGTCTGGAAAATGGTCCCCGCCCAAGGAGCCAGCAGGGAAAACTAGGCCTTGTTCTAAAGCTCTTTGGGAACCGCTTGCGTAGCCCCACAGACCTGGGGGCTGCAGGCTTTCCTGCTGCCTTCTGCCTTGACATGACCCTTTGCCACTTGGCGCCGCGCTAGCTACAAAAATGGCCATGCGGCTGGAGATGGGTCCCACGCCCAAAGAGCCAGCAGGGAAAACTATGCCTTGTTCTAATGCTCTTTGGGATCCGCTTGCGTAGCACCCACAGACCTGAGGGCTGCAGGCTTTCCTGCTGCCTTCAACCTCAATATTATGCTTTCCCACTAGGTGTCGCTCCAGGCACAAAAATGGCCATAAGGCTAGATATGGGTCCCCCGCCTAAGGAGCCAGCAGGGAAAAATATGCCTTGTTCTAAAGCTATTTGGGAACCTCTTGCGTAGCCCCACAGACCTGGGGGCTGCGGGCCTTCCTGCTGCCTTCAGCCTCGACACCACCCTTTCCCACTTGGCGCCGCACCAGGCACAAAAATGGCCATATGGCTGGAGATGGGTCGCCCGCACAAGGAGACAGCAGGGAAAAATAGGCCTTGATCTAAAACTCTTTGGTAACCGCTTGCGTAGCCCCAAAGACCTGGGGGCTGCAGGTTTTTCTGCTGCCTTCAGCCTCGACACCACCCTTTCCCACTTGGCGCCACGCCAGGCACAAAAATGGCCATACAGCTGGAGATGGTTCCCCCTCCCAAAGACCCAGCAGGCAAAAATAGGCCTTGTTCTAAAGCTCTTTGGGAACCGCTTGCGTAGCCCCACAGACCTGGGGGCTGCGGGCTTTCCTGCTGCCTTCAGCCTCGACACAACCCTTTCCCACTTGGTGCCACGCCAGGCACAAAAACAGCCATACGGCTGGAGATGTGTCCCCCGCCCAAAGACCCAGAAGGGAAAACTAGGCCTTGTTCTAAAGCTCTTTGGGAACCGCTTGCGTAGCACCCACAGACCTGGGGGCTGCAGGCTTTCCTGCTGCCTTCAGCCTCAATACTACGCTTTCCCACTAGGTGTTGCTCCAGGCCCAAAAACAGCCATATGGCTGGAGATGGGTCCCCCGCCCAAGGAGCCAGCAGGGAAAACTATGCCTTGTTCTAAAGCTCTTAGGGAACCGCTTGCGTAGCCCCACAGACCTGGGGCTTCGAGCTTTCCTGCTGCCTTCAGCCTCGACACCACCCTTTCCCACTTGGCGCCGCGCCAGGCACAAAAATGGCCATACGGCTGGAGATGGGTCCCCCGCCCAAGGAGCCAGCAGGGAAAACTATGCCTTGTTCTAAAGCTCTTTGGGAACCGCTTGCGTAGCCCCAAAGACCTGGGGGCTGCAGGCTTTCCTGCTGCCTTCAGCCTTGACATGACCATTTCCCACTTGGTGCCGCGCCAGGCACAAAAATGGCTATACGGCTGAAGATAGGTCCCCCGCCCAAGGAGCCAGCAGGGAAAACTAGGCCTTGTTCTAAAGCTCTTTGGGAACCTCTTGCGTAGCCCCACAGACCTGGGGGCTGTGGGCCTTCCTGCTGCCTTCAGCCTCGACACCACCCTTTCCCACTTGGCGCCGCGCCAGTCACAAAAATGGCCATACGTCTGGACAATGGTCCCCCGCCAAAGGAGCCAGCAGGGAAAACTAGGCCTTGTTCTAAAGCTATTTGGGAACCTCTTGCGTAGCCCCACAGACCTGGGGGCTGCGGGCCTTCCTGCTGCCTTCAGCCTCGACACCACCCTTTCGGTCTTGGCGCCGCACCAGGCACAAAAATGGCCATATGGCTGGAGATGGGTCGCCCGCAAAAGGAGCCAGCAGGGAAAACTAGGCCTTGATCTAAAACTCTTTGGGAACCGCTTGCGTAGCCCCAAAGACCTGGGGGCTGCAGGTTTTTCTGCTGCCTTCAGCCTTGACACCACCCTTTCCCACTTGGCGCCGCGCCAGGCACAAAAATGGCCATACAGCTGGAGATGGTTCCCCCTCCCAAAGACCCAGCAGGCAAAAATAGGCCTTGTTCTAAAGCGCTTTGGGAACCGCTTGCGTAGCCCCACAGAACTGGGGGCTGCGGGCTTTCCTGCTGCCTTCAGCCTCGACACCACCCTTTCCCACTTGGCGCCGCACCAGGCACAAAAATGGCCATACGGCTGGAGATGTGTCCCCCGCCCAAAGACCCAGAAGGGAAAACTATGCCTTGTTCTAAAGCTCTTAAGGAACCGCTTGCGTAGCCCCACAGACCTGGGGATGCGAGCTTTCCTGCTGCCTTCGGCCTTGACACCACCCTTTCCCACTTGGCGCCGCGCCAGGCACAAAAATGGCCATACGGCTGGAGATGGGTCCCCCGCACAACGAGCTAGGAGGGTAAAATAGGCCTTGTTCTAAAGCTCTTTGGGAACCGCTTGCATAGCCCCACAGACCTGGGGGCTGCGGGCTTTCCTGCTGCCTTCAGCCTCCACACCACCCTTTCCCACTTGGTGCCACGCCAGGCACAAAAACAGCCATACGGCTGGGGATGGGTCCCCCGCCCAAGGAGCCAGCAGGGAAAACTATGTCTTGTTCTAAAGCTCTTTGGGAACCGCTTGCGTAGCCCCACAGACCTGGGGGCTGCGGGCTTTCCTGCTGCCTTCAGCCTCGACAACACCCTTTCCCACTTGGCGCCGCACCAGGCACAAAAATGGCCATATGGCTGGAGATGGGTCGCCCACACAAGGAGCCAGCAGGGAAAACAATGCCTTCTTCTAAAGCTCTTTGGGAACCGCTTGCGTAGCCCAACAGACCAGGGGGCTGCGGGCTTTCCTGCTGCCTTCAGCCTCAATACTACGATTTCCCACTAGGTTTTGCTCCAGGCCCAAAAATGGCCATACGGCTGGAGATGGGTCCCCCGCCCAAGGAGCCAGCAGGGAAAACTATGCCTTGTTCTAAAGCTCTTAGGGAACCGCTCTCGTAGCCCCACAGACCTGGGGCTGCGAGCTTTCCTGCTGCCTTCAGCCTCGACACCACCCTTTCCCACTTGGCGCCGCGCCAGGCACAAAAATGGCCATACGGCAGGAGATGGGTCCCCCGCCCAAGGAGCCAGCAGGGAAAACTATGCCGTGTTCTAAAGCTCTATGGGAACCGCTTGCGTAGCCCCACAGACCTGGGGGCTGCGGGCTTTCCTGCTGCCTTCAGCCTCAATACTACGATTTCCCACTAGGTGTTGCTCCAGGCCCAAAAATGGCTATACGGCTGGAGATGGGTCCCCCGCCCAAGGAGCCAGCAGGGAAAACTATGCCTTGTTCTAAAGCTCTTAGGGAACCGCTTGCGTAGCCCAACAGACCTGGGGCTGCGAGCTTTCCTGCTGCCTTCAGGCTCGACATCACCCTTTCCCACTTGGTGCCGCGCCAGGCACAAAAAAGGCCATATGGCTGGAAATGGGTCACCCGCCCAAGGAGCCAGCAGGGAAAACTAGGCCTTGTTTTAAAGCTATTTGGGAATCGCTTGCGTAGCCCCACAGACCTGGGGGCTGCAGGCTTTTCTGCTGCCTTCAGCCTCAAAACCGCCCTTTCCACTTGGCGCCGCGCCAGGCACAAAAACGGCCATACGGCTGGAGATGGGTCCCCCGCCCAAAGACCCAGAAGGGAAAACTATGCCTTGTTCTAAAGCTCTTTGGGAACCGCTTGCGTAGCCCCACAGACCTGGGGGCTGCGGGCTTTCCTGCTGCCTTCAGCCTTGACATGACCATTTCCCACTTGGTGCCGCGCCAGGCACAAAAATGGCTATACGGCTGAAGATAGGTCCCCCGCCCAAGGAGCCAGCAAGAAAAACTAGGCCTTCTTCTAAAGCTCTTTGGGAACCGCTTGCGTAGCCCCACAGACCTGGGGGCTGCGGTCCTTTCTGCTGCCTTCAGCCTCGAAATCACCCTTTCAAACTTGGCGCCGCGCCAGGCACAAAAATGGCCATACGGCTAGATATGGGTCCCCCGCCCAAGGAGCCAGCAGGGAAAACTATGACTTCTTCTAAAGCTCTTTGGGAACCTCTTGCGTAGCCCCACAGAACTGGGGGCTGCGGGCTTTTCTGCTGCCTTCAGCCTCCACACCACACTTTCCCAATTGGCGCCGTGTCAGGCACAAAAACAGCCATACGGCTGGAGATTCGTCCCTCGCCGAAAGAACCAGCAGGGAAAACTAGGCCTTCTTCAAAGATCTTTGGGAAACGATTGCGTAGCCACAAAGACCTGGGGGCTGCAGGTATTTCTGCTGCCCTCAGCCTCGACACCACCCTTTCCCACTTGGCGCCGCGCCAGGCACAAAAATGGCCATATGGCTGGAGATGGTTCCCCCACCCAAGGAGCCAGCAGGGAAAACTATGCCTTGTTCTAAAGCTCTTTGGGAACTGCTTGCGTAGCCCCAAAGACCTGGGGGCTGCAGGCTTTCCTGCTGCCTTCAGCCTCAATACTACGATTTCCCACTAGGTGTTGCTCCAGGCCCAAATATGGCTATACGGCTGGAGATGGGTCCCCCGCCCAAGGAGCCAGCAGGGAAAACTATGCCTTGTTCTAAAGCTCTTAGGGAACCGCTTGTGTAGCCCAACAGACCTGGGGCTGCGAGCTTTCCTGCTGCCTTCAGCCTCGACACCACCCTTTCCCTCTTTGCGCCGCGCCAGGCACAAAAATGGCCATACGGCTGGAGATGGGTCCCCCACCCAAGGAGCCAGCAGGGAAAAATATGCCGTGTTCTAAAGCTCTATGGGAACCTCTTGCGGAGCCCCACAGACCTGGGGGCTGCGGGCTTTCCTGCTGCCTTCAGCCTCGACATCACCCTTTCCCAATTGGCGCCGCGCCAGGGGCAAAAATGGCAATACGGCTGGAGATGGGTCCCCCGCCCAAGGAGCCAGCAGGGAAAACTATGCCTTGTTCTAAAGCTCTTAGGGAACCTCTTGCGTAGCCCCACAGACCTGGGGGCTGCGGGCTTTCCTGCTGCCTTCAGCCTCGACATCACCCTTTCCCACTTGGCGCCGCACCAGGCACAAAAATGGCCATACGGCTGGAGATGTGTCCCCAGCCCAAAGACCCAGAAGGGAAAACTAGGCCTTGTTCTAAAGCTCTTTGGGAACCGCTTGCGTAGCACCCACAGACCTGGGGGCTGCAGGCTTTCCTGCTGCCTTCAGCCTCAATACTACGCTTTCCCACTAGGTGTTGCTCCAGGCCCAAAAATGGCCATACGGCTGGACATGGGTCCCCCGCCCAAGGAGCCAGCAGGGAAAACTACGCCTTGTTCTAAAGCTCTTAGGGAACCGCTTGCGTAGCCCCACAGACCTGGGGGCTGCGGGCTTTCCTGCTGCCTTCAGCCTCGACACCACCCTTTCCCACTTGGCGCTGCGGCAGGAGCAAAAATGGCCATACGGCTGGAGATGGGTCCCCCGCACAAGGAGCCAGCAGGGAAAACTAAGCCTTGTTCTAAAGCTCTTTGGGAACCGCTTGCGTAGCCCCACAGACCTGGGGGCTGCGGGCTTTCCTGCTGCCTTCTGCCTTGACATGACCCTTTGACACTTGGCGCCGCGCTAGCTACAAAAATGGCCATACGGCTGGAGATGGGTCCCACGCCCAAAGAGCCAGCAGGGAAAACTATGCCTTGTTCTAAAGCTCTTTGGGAACCGCTTGCGTAGCCCCACAGACCTGGGGGCTGCGTGCTTTCCTGCTGCCTTCAGCCTCGACACAACCCTTTCCCACTTGGTGCCGCGCCAGGCACAAAAATGGCCATATGGCTGGAAATGGGTCCCCTGCCCAAGGAGCCAGCAAGGAAAACTAGGCCTTGTTTTAAAGCTATTTGGGAATCGCTTGCGTAGCCCCAAAGACCTGGGGGCTGCAGGCTTTTCTGCTGCCTTCAGCCTCAAAACCGCCCTTTCCACTTGGCGCCGCGCCAGGCACAAAAATGGCCATACGGCTGGAGATGGGTCCCCCGCCCAAAGACCCAGAAGGGAAAACTATGCCTTGTTCTAAAGCTCTTTGGGAACCGCTTGCGTAGCCCCACAGACCTGGGGGCTGCGGGCTTTCCTGCTGCCTTCAGCCTTGACATCACCATTTCCCAATTGGTGCCGCGCCAGGCACAAAAATGGCTATACGGCTGAAGATAGGTCCCCCGCCCAAGGAGCCAGCAGGGAAAACTACGCCTTGTTCTAAAGCTCTTTGGGAACCGCTTGCGTAGCCCCACAGACCTGGGGGCTGCGGTCCTTTCTGCTGCCTTCAGCCTCGAAACCACCCTTTCAAACTTGGCGCCGCGCCAGGCACAAAAATGGCCATACGGCTAGATATGGGTCCCCCGCCCAAGGAGCCAGCAGGGAAAACTATGCCTTCTTCTAAAGCTCTTTGGGAACCTCTTGCGTAGCCCCACAGAACTGGGGGCTGCGGACTTTTCTGCTGCCTTCAGCCTCCACACCACACTTTCCCAATTGGCGCCGCGCCAGGCACAAAAACAGCCATACGGCTGGAGATGCGTCCCTCGCCGAAAGAACCAGCAGGGAAAACTAGGCCTTCTTCAAAGATCTTTGGGAAACGATTGCGTAGCCCTACAGACCTGGGGGCTGCAGGTATTTCTGCTGCCTTCAGCCTCGACACCACCCTTTCCCATTTGGCGCCGCGCTAGGCACAAAAATGGCCATACGGCTGGAGATGGATCCCCAGCCCAAAGACCCAGAAGGGAAAACTATGCCTTGTTCTGAAGCTCTTTGGGAACCGCTTGCGTAGCACCCACAGACCTGGGGGCTGCAGGCTTTCCTGCTGCCTTCAACCTCAATATTACGCTTTCCCACTAGGTGTCGCTCCAGGCACAAAAATGGCCATACGGCTAGATATGGGTCCCCCGCCCAAGGAGCCAGCAGGGAAAACTAGGTCTTGTTCTAAAGCTATTTGGGAACCTCTTGCGTAGCCCCACAGAACTGGGGGCTGCGGGCCTTCCTGCTGCCTTCAGCCTCGACACCACCCTTTCCCTCTTGGCGCCGCACCAGGCACAAAAATGGCCATACGGCTGGAGATGGGTCCCCAGCCCAAAGACCCAGCAGGGAAAACTATGCCTTGTTCTAAAGCTCTTTGGGAACCGCTTGCGTAGCCCCACAGACCTGGGGGCTGCGGGCCTTCCTGCTGCCTTCAGCCTTGACATGACCATTTCCCACTTGGTGCCGCGCCAGGCACAAAAATGGCCATACGGCTGGACAATGGTCCACCGCCCAAGGAGCCAGCAGGGAAAACTAGGCCTTGTTCTAAAGCTCTTTGGGAACCGCTTGCGTAGCCCCACAGAACTGGGGGCTGCGGGCTTTCCTGCTGCCTTCAGCCTCGACATCACCCTTTCCCACTTGGCGCCGCGCCAGAGGCAAAAATGGCAATACGGCTGGAGATGGGTCCCCCGCCCAGGAGCCAGCAGGGAAAACTAGGCCTTGTTCTAAAGCTCTGTGGGAACCGCTTGCGTAGCCCCACAGACCTGGGGGCTGCGGGCTTTCCTGCTGCCTTCAGCCTCGACACCACCCTTTCCCACTTGGCGCCGCACCAGGCACAAAAATGGCCATACGGCTGGAGATGTGTCCCCCGCCCAAAGACCCAGAGGGGAAAACTAGGCCTTGTTCTAAAGCTCTTTGGGAACCACTTGCGTAGCACCCACAGACCTGGGGGCTGCAGGCTTTCCTGCTGCCTTCAGCCTCAATACTACGCTTTCCCACTAGGTGTTGCTCCAGGCCCAAAAATGGCCATACGGCTGGAGATGGGTCCCCCGCCCAAGGAGCCAGCAGGGAAAACTACGCCTTGTTCTAAAGCTCTTAGGGAACCGCTTGCGTAGCCCCACAGACGTGGGGGCTGCGGGCTTTCCTGCTGCCTTCAGCCTCGAAATCACCCTTTCCCACTTGGCGCCGCGCCAGGCACAAAAATGGCCATACGGCTGGAGATGGGTCCCCCGCCCATGGAGCCAGCAGGGAAAACTAGGCCTTGTTCTTAAGCTCTTTGGGAACCGCTTGCGTAGCCCCACAGACCTGGGGGCTGCGGGCTTTCCTGCTGCCTTCTGCCTTGACATGACCCTTTGACACTTGGCGCCGCGCTAGCTACAAAAATGGCCATACGGCTGGAGATGGGTCCCACGCCCAAAGAGCCAGCAGGGAAAACTATGCCTTGTTCTAAAGCTCTTTGGGAACCGCTTGCGTAGCCCCACAGACCTGGGGGCTGCGTGCTTTCCTGCTGCCTTCAGCCTCGACACAACCCTTTCCCACTTGGTGCCGCGCCAGGCACAAAAATGGCCATATGGCTGGAAATGGGTCCCCTGCCCAAGGAGCCAGCAAGGAAAACTAGGCCTTGTTTTAAAGCTATTTGGGAATCGCTTGCGTAGCCCCAAAGACCTGGGGGCTGCAGGCTTTTCTGCTGCCTTCAGCCTCAAAACCGCCCTTTCCACTTGGCGCCGCGCCAGGCACAAAAATGGCCATACGGCTGGAGATGGGTCCCCCGCCCAAAGACCCAGAAGGGAAAACTATGCCTTGTTCTAAAGCTCTTTGGGAACCGCTTGCGTAGCCCCACAGACCTGGGGGCTGCGGGCTTTCCTGCTGCCTTCAGCCTTGACATCACCATTTCCCAATTGGTGCCGCGCCAGGCACAAAAATGGCTATACGGCTGAAGATAGGTCCCCCGCCCAAGGAGCCAGCAGGGAAAACTACGCCTTGTTCTAAAGCTCTTTGGGAACCGCTTGCGTAGCCCCACAGACCTGGGGGCTGCGGTCCTTTCTGCTGCCTTCAGCCTCGAAACCACCCTTTCAAACTTGGCGCCGCGCCAGGCACAAAAATGGCCATACGGCTAGATATGGGTCCCCCGCCCAAGGAGCCAGCAGGGAAAACTATGCCTTCTTCTAAAGCTCTTTGGGAACCTCTTGCGTAGCCCCACAGAACTGGGGGCTGCGGACTTTTCTGCTGCCTTCAGCCTCCACACCACACTTTCCCAATTGGCGCCGCGCCAGGCACAAAAACAGCCATACGGCTGGAGATGCGTCCCTCGCCGAAAGAACCAGCAGGGAAAACTAGGCCTTCTTCAAAGATCTTTGGGAAACGATTGCGTAGCCCTACAGACCTGGGGGCTGCAGGTATTTCTGCTGCCTTCAGCCTCGACACCACCCTTTCCCATTTGGCGCCGCGCTAGGCACAAAAATGGCCATACGGCTGGAGATGGATCCCCAGCCCAAAGACCCAGAAGGGAAAACTATGCCTTGTTCTGAAGCTCTTTGGGAACCGCTTGCGTAGCACCCACAGACCTGGGGGCTGCAGGCTTTCCTGCTGCCTTCAACCTCAATATTACGCTTTCCCACTAGGTGTCGCTCCAGGCACAAAAATGGCCATACGGCTAGATATGGGTCCCCCGCCCAAGGAGCCAGCAGGGAAAACTAGGTCTTGTTCTAAAGCTATTTGGGAACCTCTTGCGTAGCCCCACAGAACTGGGGGCTGCGGGCCTTCCTGCTGCCTTCAGCCTCGACACCACCCTTTCCCTCTTGGCGCCGCACCAGGCACAAAAATGGCCATACGGCTGGAGATGGGTCCCCAGCCCAAAGACCCAGCAGGGAAAACTATGCCTTGTTCTAAAGCTCTTTGGGAACCGCTTGCGTAGCCCCACAGACCTGGGGGCTGCGGGCCTTCCTGCTGCCTTCAGCCTTGACATGACCATTTCCCACTTGGTGCCGCGCCAGGCACAAAAATGGCCATACGGCTGGACAATGGTCCACCGCCCAAGGAGCCAGCAGGGAAAACTAGGCCTTGTTCTAAAGCTCTTTGGGAACCGCTTGCGTAGCCCCACAGAACTGGGGGCTGCGGGCTTTCCTGCTGCCTTCAGCCTCGACATCACCCTTTCCCACTTGGCGCCGCGCCAGAGGCAAAAATGGCAATACGGCTGGAGATGGGTCCCCCGCCCAGGAGCCAGCAGGGAAAACTAGGCCTTGTTCTAAAGCTCTGTGGGAACCGCTTGCGTAGCCCCACAGACCTGGGGGCTGCGGGCTTTCCTGCTGCCTTCAGCCTCGACACCACCCTTTCCCACTTGGCGCCGCACCAGGCACAAAAATGGCCATACGGCTGGAGATGTGTCCCCCGCCCAAAGACCCAGAGGGGAAAACTAGGCCTTGTTCTAAAGCTCTTTGGGAACCACTTGCGTAGCACCCACAGACCTGGGGGCTGCAGGCTTTCCTGCTGCCTTCAGCCTCAATACTACGCTTTCCCACTAGGTGTTGCTCCAGGCCCAAAAATGGCCATACGGCTGGAGATGGGTCCCCCGCCCAAGGAGCCAGCAGGGAAAACTACGCCTTGTTCTAAAGCTCTTAGGGAACCGCTTGCGTAGCCCCACAGACGTGGGGGCTGCGGGCTTTCCTGCTGCCTTCAGCCTCGAAATCACCCTTTCCCACTTGGCGCCGCGCCAGGCACAAAAATGGCCATACGGCTGGAGATGGGTCCCCCGCCCATGGAGCCAGCAGGGAAAACTAGGCCTTGTTCTTAAGCTCTTTGGGAACCGCTTGCGTAGCCCCACAGACCTGGGGGCTGCAGGCTTTTCTGCTGCCTTCAGACTCAAAACCGCCCTTTCCACTTGGCACCGCGCCAGGCACAAAAATAGCCTTACAGCTGGAGATGGGTCCCCCGCACAACGAGCTAGCAGGGTAAAATAGGCCTTGTTCTAAAGCTCTTTGGGAACCGCTTGCGTAGCCCCACAGACCTGGGGGCTGCGGGCTTTCCTGCTGCCTTCAGCCTCCACACCACCCTTTCCCACTTGGTGCCACGCCAGGCACAAAAACAGCCATACGGCTGGGGATGGGTCCCCCGCCCAAGGAGCCAGCATGGAAAACTATGTCTTGTTCTAAAGCTCTTTGGGAACCGCTTGCGTAGCCCCACAGACCTGGGGGCTGCGGGCTTTCCTGCTGCCTTCAGCCTCGACATCACCCTTTCCCACTTGGCGTCGCGCCAGGCACAAAAATGGCCATATGGCTGGAGATGGGTCGCCCACACAAGGAGCCAGCAGGGAAAACAATGCCTTCTTCTAAAGCTCTTTGGGAACCGCTTGCGTAGCCCCACAGACCTGGGGGCTGCGGGCTTTCCTGCTGCCTTCAGCCTCCACACCACTCTTTCCCGCTTGGCGTCGCGCCAGGCACAAAAATGGCTATACGGCTGGAGATGGGTCCCCCACCCAAGGAGCCAACAGGGAAAACTAGGCCTTGTTCTAAAGCTCTTTGGGAACCGCTTGCGTAGCCCCACAGACCTGGGGGCTGCGTGCTTTCCTGCTGCCTTCAGCCTCGACACAACCCTTTCCCACTTGGTGCCGCGCCAGGCACAAAAATGGCCATATGGCTGGAAATGGGTCCCCTGCCCAAGGAGCCAGCAAGGAAAACTAGGCCTTGTTTTAAAGCTATTTGGGAATCGCTTGCGTAGCCCCAAAGACCTGGGGGCTGCAGGCTTTTCTGCTGCCTTCAGCCTCAAAACCGCCCTTTCCACTTGGCGCCGCGCCAGGCACAAAAATGGCCATACGGCTGGAGATGGGTCCCCCGCCCAAAGACCCAGAAGGGAAAACTATGCCTTGTTCTAAAGCTCTTTGGGAACCGCTTGCGTAGCCCCACAGACCTGGGGGCTGCGGGCTTTCCTGCTGCCTTCAGCCTTGACATCACCATTTCCCAATTGGTGCCGCGCCAGGCACAAAAATGGCTATACGGCTGAAGATAGGTCCCCCGCCCAAGGAGCCAGCAGGGAAAACTACGCCTTGTTCTAAAGCTCTTTGGGAACCGCTTGCGTAGCCCCACAGACCTGGGGGCTGCGGTCCTTTCTGCTGCCTTCAGCCTCGAAACCACCCTTTCAAACTTGGCGCCGCGCCAGGCACAAAAATGGCCATACGGCTAGATATGGGTCCCCCGCCCAAGGAGCCAGCAGGGAAAACTATGCCTTCTTCTAAAGCTCTTTGGGAACCTCTTGCGTAGCCCCACAGAACTGGGGGCTGCGGACTTTTCTGCTGCCTTCAGCCTCCACACCACACTTTCCCAATTGGCGCCGCGCCAGGCACAAAAACAGCCATACGGCTGGAGATGCGTCCCTCGCCGAAAGAACCAGCAGGGAAAACTAGGCCTTCTTCAAAGATCTTTGGGAAACGATTGCGTAGCCCTACAGACCTGGGGGCTGCAGGTATTTCTGCTGCCTTCAGCCTCGACACCACCCTTTCCCATTTGGCGCCGCGCTAGGCACAAAAATGGCCATACGGCTGGAGATGGATCCCCAGCCCAAAGACCCAGAAGGGAAAACTATGCCTTCTTCTGAAGCTCTTTGGGAACCGCTTGCGTAGCACCCACAGACCTGGGGGCTGCAGGCTTTCCTGCTGCCTTCAACCTCAATATTACGCTTTCCCACTAGGTGTCGCTCCAGGCACAAAAATGGCCATACGGCTAGATATGGGTCCCCCGCCCAAGGAGCCAGCAGGGAAAACTAGGTCTTGTTCTAAAGCTATTTGGGAACCTCTTGCGTAGCCCCACAGAACTGGGGGCTGCGGGCCTTCCTGCTGCCTTCAGCCTCGACACCACCCTTTCCATCTTGGCGCCGCACCAGGCACAAAAATGGCCATACGGCTGGAGATGGGTCCCCAGCCCAAAGACCCAGCAGGGAAAACTATGCCTTGTTCTAAAGCTCTTTGGGAACCGCTTGCGTAGCCCCACAGACCTGGGGGCTGCGGGCCTTCCTGCTGCCTTCAGCCTTGACATGACCATTTCCCACTTGGTGCCGCGCCAGGCACAAAAATGGCCATACGGCTGGACAATGGTCCACCGCCCAAGGAGCCAGCAGGGAAAACTAGGCCTTGTTCTAAAGCTCTTTGGGAACCGCTTGCGTAGCCCCACAGAACTGGGGGCTGCGGGCTTTCCTGCTGCCTTCAGCCTCGACATCACCCTTTCCCACTTGGCGCCGCGCCAGAGGCAAAAATGGCAATACGGCTGGAGATGGGTCCCCCGCCCAGGAGCCAGCAGGGAAAACTAGGCCTTGTTCTAAAGCTCTGTGGGAACCGCTTGCGTAGCCCCACAGACCTGGGGGCTGCGGGCTTTCCTGCTGCCTTCAGCCTCGACACCACCCTTTCCCACTTGGCGCCGCACCAGGCACAAAAATGGCCATACGGCTGGAGATGTGTCCCCCGCCCAAAGACCCAGAGGGGAAAACTAGGCCTTGTTCTAAAGCTCTTTGGGAACCACTTGCGTAGCACCCACAGACCTGGGGGCTGCAGGCTTTCCTGCTGCCTTCAGCCTCAATACTACGCTTTCCCACTAGGTGTTGCTCCAGGCCCAAAAATGGCCATACGGCTGGAGATGGGTCCCCCGCCCAAGGAGCCAGCAGGGAAAACTACGCCTTGTTCTAAAGCTCTTAGGGAACCGCTTGCGTAGCCCCACAGACGTGGGGGCTGCGGGCTTTCCTGCTGCCTTCAGCCTCGAAATCACCCTTTCCCACTTGGCGCCGCACCAGGCACAAAAATGGCCATACGGCTGGAGATGGGTCCCCCGCCCATGGAGCCAGCAGGGAAAACTAGGCCTTGTTCTTAAGCTCTTTGGGAACCGCTTGCGTAGCCCCACAGACCTGGGGGCTGCAGGCTTTTCTGCTGCCTTCAGACTCAAAACCGCCCTTTCCACTTGGCACCGCGCCAGGCACAAAAATAGCCTTACAGCTGGAGATGGGTCCCCCGCACAATGAGCTAGCAGGGTAAAATAGGCCTTGTTCTAAAGCTCTTTGGGAACCGCTTGCGTAGCCCCACAGACCTGGGGGCTGCGGGCTTTCCTGCTGCCTTCAGCCTCCACACCACCCTTTCCCACTTGGTGCCACGCCAGGCACAAAAACAGCCATACGGCTGGGGATGGGTCCCCCGCCCAAGGAGCCAGCATGGAAAACTATGTCTTGTTCTAAAGCTCTTTGGGAACCGCTTGCGTAGCCCCACAGACCTGGGGGCTGCGGGCTTTCCTGCTGCCTTCAGCCTCGACATCACCCTTTCCCACTTGGCGTCGCGCCAGGCACAAAAATGGCCATATGGCTGGAGATGGGTCGCCCACACAAGGAGCCAGCAGGGAAAACAATGCCTTCTTCTAAAGCTCTTTGGGAACCGCTTGCGTAGCCCCACAGACCTGGGGGCTGCGGGCTTTCCTGCTGCCTTCAGCCTCCACACCACTCTTTCCCGCTTGGCGTCGCGCCAGGCACAAAAATGGCTATACGGCTGGAGATGGGTCCCCCACCCAAGGAGCCAACAGGGAAAACTAGGCCTTGTTCTAAAGCTCTTTGGGAACCGCTTGCGTAGCCCCAAAGACCTGGGGGCTGCAGGCTTTTCTGCTGCCTTCAGGCTCCACACCACACTTTCCACTTGGCGCCGCGCCAGGCACAAAAATGGCCATATGGCTGGAGATGGTTCCCCCACCCAAGGAGCCAGCAGGGAAAACTATGCCTTATTCTAAAGCTCTTTGGGAACCGCTTGCGGAACCCCACAGACCTGGGTGCTGCGGGCTGTCCTGCTGCCTTCAGCCTCGACACCACCCTTTCCCACTTGGTGCCACGCCAGGCACAAAAACAGCCATACGGCTGGAGATGGGTCCCCCGCCCAAAGAGCCAGCAGGGAAAACTACGCCTTGTTCTAAAGCTCTTTGGGAACCGCTTGCGTAGCCCCACAGACCTGGGGGCTGCGGTCCTTTCTGCTGCCTTCAGCCTCGAAACCACCCTTTCAAACTTGGCGCCGCGCCAGGCACAAAAATGGCCATACGGCTAGATATGGGTCCCCCGCCCAAGGAGCCAGCAGGGAAAACTATGCCTTCTTCTAAAGCTCTTTGGGAACCGCTTGCGTAGCCCCACAGACCTGGGGGCTGCGGGCTTTCCTGCTGCCTTCAGCCTCAGCATCACCCTTTCCCACTTGGCGCCGCGCCAGGGGCAAAAATGGCCATGCGGCTGGAGATGGGTCCCCCGCCCATGGAGCCAGCAGGGAAAACTAGGCCTTGTTCTAAAGCTATTTGGGAACCGCTTGCGTAGCCCCACAGACCTGGGGGCTGCAGGCTTTTCTGCTGCCTTCAGACTCAAAACCGCCCTTTCCACTTGGCGCCGCGCCAGGCACAAAAATGGCCTTACAGCTGGAGATGGGTCCCCCGCACAACGAGATAGGAGGGTAAAATAGGCCTTGTTCTAAAGCTCTTTGGGAACTGCTTGCATAGCCCCACAGACCTGGGGGCTGCGGGCTTTCCTGCTGCCTTCAGCCTCCACACCACCCTTTCCCACTTGGTGCCACGCCAGGGACAAAAACAGCCATACGGCTGGGGATGGGTCCCCCGCCCAAGGAGCCAGCAGGGAAAACTATGTCTTGTTCTAAAGCTCTTTGGGAACCGCTTGCGTAGCACCCACAGACCTGGGGGCTGCAGGCTTTCCTGCTGCCTTCAGCCTCAATACTACGCTTTCCCACTAGGTGTTGCTCCAGGCCCAAAAATGGCCATACGGCTGGAGATGGGTCCCCCGCCCAAGGAGCCAGCAGGGAAAACTACGCCTTGTTCTAAAGCTCTTAGGGAACCGCTTGCGTAGCCCCACAGACGTGGGGGCTGCGGGCTTTCCTGCTGCCTTCAGCCTCGAAATCACCCTTTCCCACTTGGCGCCGCGCCAGGCACAAAAATGGCCATACGGCTGGAGATGGGTCCCCCGCCCATGGAGCCAGCAGGGAAAACTAGGCCTTGTTCTTAAGCTCTTTGGGAACCGCTTGCGTAGCCCCACAGACCTGGGGGCTGCAGGCTTTTCTGCTGCCTTCAGACTCAAAACCGCCCTTTCCACTTGGCACCGCGCCAGGCACAAAAATAGCCTTACAGCTGGAGATGGGTCCCCCGCACAACGAGCTAGCAGGGTAAAATAGGCCTTGTTCTAAAGCTCTTTGGGAACCGCTTGCGTAGCCCCACAGACCTGGGGGCTGCGGGCTTTCCTGCTGCCTTCAGCCTCCACACCACCCTTTCCCACTTGGTGCCACGCCAGGCACAAAAACAGCCATACGGCTGGGGATGGGTCCCCCGCCCAAGGAGCCAGCATGGAAAACTATGTCTTGTTCTAAAGCTCTTTGGGAACCGCTTGCGTAGCCCCACAGACCTGGGGGCTGCGGGCTTTCCTGCTGCCTTCAGCCTCGACATCACCCTTTCCCACTTGGCGTCGCGCCAGGCACAAAAATGGCCATATGGCTGGAGATGGGTCGCCCACACAAGGAGCCAGCAGGGAAAACAATGCCTTCTTCTAAAGCTCTTTGGGAACCGCTTGCGTAGCCCCACAGACCTGGGGGCTGCGGGCTTTCCTGCTGCCTTCAGTCTCCACACCACTCTTTCCCGCTTGGCGTCGCGCCAGGCACAAAAATGGCTATACGGCTGGAGATGGGTCCCCCACCCAAGGAGCCAACAGGGAAAACTAGGCCTTGTTCTAAAGCTCTTTGGGAACCGCTTGCGTAGCCCCAAAGACCTGGGGGCTGCAGGCTTTTCTGCTGCCTTCAGGCTCCACACCACACTTTCCACTTGGCGCCGCGCCAGGCACAAAAATGGCCATATGGCTGGAGATGGTTCCCCCACCCAAGGAGCCAGCAGGGAAAACTATGCCTTGTTCTAAAGCTCTTTGGGAACCGCTTGCGGAACCCCACAGACCTGGGTGCTGCGGGCTGTCCTGCTGCCTTCAGCCTCGACACCACCCTTTCCCACTTGGTGCCACGCCAGGCACAAAAACAGCCATACGGCTGGAGATGGGTCCCCCGCCCAAAGAGCCAGCAGGGAAAACTACGCCTTGTTCTAAAGCTCTTTGGGAACCGCTTGCGTAGCCCCACAGACCTGGGGGCTGCGGTCCTTTCTGCTGCCTTCAGCCTCGAAACCACCCTTTCAAACTTGGCGCCGCGCCAGGCACAAAAATGGCCATACGGCTAGATATGGGTCCCCCGCCCAAGGAGCCAGCAGGGAAAACTATGCCTTCTTCTAAAGCTCTTTGGGAACCGCTTGCGTAGCCCCACAGACCTGGGGGCTGCGGGCTTTCCTGCTGCCTTCAGCCTCAGCATCACCCTTTCCCACTTGGCGCCGCGCCAGGGGCAAAAATGGCCATGCGGCTGGAGATGGGTCCCCCGCCCATGGAGCCAGCAGGGAAAACTAGGCCTTGTTCTAAAGCTATTTGGGAACCGCTTGCGTAGCCCCACAGACCTGGGGGCTGCAGGCTTTTCTGCTGCCTTCAGACTCAAAACCGCCCTTTCCACTTGGCGCCGCGCCAGGCACAAAAATGGCCTTACAGCTGGAGATGGGTCCCCCGCACAACGAGATAGGAGGGTAAAATAGGCCTTGTTCTAAAGCTCTTTGGGAACTGCTTGCATAGCCCCACAGACCTGGGGGCTGCGGGCTTTCCTGCTGCCTTCAGCCTCCACACCACCCTTTCCCACTTGGTGCCACGCCAGGGACAAAAACAGCCATACGGCTGGGGATGGGTCCCCCGCCCAAGGAGCCAGCAGGGAAAACTATGTCTTGTTCTAAAGCTCTTTGGGAACCGCTTGCGTAGCACCCACAGACCTGGGGGCTGCAGGCTTTCCTGCTGCCTTCAGCCTCAATACTACGCTTTCCCACTAGGTGTTGCTCCAGCCCCAAAAATGGCCATACGGCTGGAGATGGGTCCCCCGCCCAAGGAGCCAGCAGGGAAAACTATGTCTTGTTCTAAAGCTCTTTGGGAACCGCTTGCGTAACCCCACAGACCTGGGTGCTGCGGGCTGTCCTGCTGCCTTCAGCCTCGACACCACCCTTTCCCACTTGGTGCCACGCCAGGCACAAAAACAGCCATACGGCTGGAGATGGGTCCCCTGCCCAAAGAGCCAGCAGGGAAAACTAGGCCTTGTTCTAAAGCTCTTTGGGAACCGCTTGCGTAGCCCCACAGACCTGGGGGCTGCGGGCTTTCCTGCTGCCTTCAGCCTTGACATGACCATTTCCCACTTGGTGCCGCGCCAGGCACAAAAATGGCTATACGGGTGAAGATAGGTCCCCGGCCCAAGGAGCCAGCAGGAAAAACTAGGCCTTGTTCTAAAGCTCTTTGGGAACCGCTTGCGTAGCCCCACAGACCTGGGGGCTGCGGTCCTTTCTGCTGCCTTCAGCCTCGAAACCACCCTTTCAAACTTGGCGCCGCGCCAGGCACAAAAATGGCCATACGGCTAGATATGGGTCCCCCGCCCAAGGAGCCAGCAGAGAAAACTATGCCTTCTTCTAAAGCTCTTTGGGAACCGCTTGCGTACCCCCACAGACCTGGGGGCTGCAGGCTTTTCTGCTGCCTTCAGCCACCACACCACCCTTTCCCACTTGGCGCCGCGCCAGGCACAAAAATGGCCATACGGCTGGAGATGGGTCCCCCGCCCAAGGAGCCAGCAGGGAAAACTATGCCGTGTTCTGAAGCTCTATGGGAACCGCTTGCGTAGCCCCACAGACCTGGGGGCTGCGGGCTTTCCTGCTGCCTTCAGCCTCGACATCACCCTTTCCCACTTGGCGCCGCGCCAGGGGCAAAGATGGCAATACGGCTGGAGATGTGTCCCCCGCCCAAGGAGCCAGCAGGGAAAACTAGGCCTTGTTCTAAAGCTCTTAGGGAACCTCTTGCGTAGCCCCACAGACCTGGGGGCTGCGGGCTTTCCTGCTGCCTTCAGCCTCGACACCACCCTTTCCCACTTGGCGCCGCACCAGGCACAAAAATGGCCATACGGCTGGAGATGTGTCCCCCGCCCAAAGACCCAGAAGGGAAAACTAGGCCTTGTTCTAAAGCTCTTTGGAAACCGCTTGCGTAGCACCCACAGACCTGGGGGCTGCAGGCTTTCCTGCTGCCTTCAGCCTCAATACTACGCTTTCCCACTAGGTGTTGCTCCAGGCCCAAAAATGGCCATACGGCTGGAGATGGGTCCCCCGCCCAAGGAGCCAGCAGGGAAAACTATGCCTTGTTCTAAAGCTCTTTGGGAACCGCTTGCGTAGCCCCAAAGACCTGGGGGCTGCAGGCTTTCCTGCTGCATTCAGCCTCAATAGTACGATTTCCCACTAGGTGTTGCTCCAGGCCCAAAAATGGCCATACGGCTGGAGATGGGTCCCCCGCCCAAGGAGCCAGCAGGGAAAACTAGGCCTTGTTCTAAAGCTCTTAGGGAACCTCTTGCGTAGCCCCACAGACCTGGGGGCTGCAGGCTTTCCTGCTGCCTTCAGCCTCGACACCACCCTTTCCCACTTGGTGCCACGCCAGGCACAAAAACAGCCATACGGCTGGAGATGGGTCCCCCGCCCAAAGAGCCAGCAGGGAAAACTACGCCTTGTTCTAAAGCTCTTTGGGAACCGCTTGCGTAGCCCCACAGACCTGGGGGCTGCGGGCTTTCCTGCTGCCTTCAGCCTTGACATGACCATTTCCCACTTGGTGCCGCGCCAGGCACAAAAATGGCTATACGGCTGAAGATAGGTCCCCGGCCCAAGGAGCCAGCAGGAAAAACTAGGCCTTGTTCTAAAGCTCTTTGGGAACCGCTTGCGTAGCCCCACAGACCTGGGGGCTGCGGTCCTTTCTGCTGCCTTCAGCCTCGAAACCACCCTTTCAACCTTGGCGCCGCGCCAGGCACAAAAATGGCCATACGGCTAGATATGGGTCCCCCGCCCAAGGAGCCAGCAGGGAAAACTATGCCTTCTTCTAAAGCTCTTTGGGAACCGCTTGCGTAGCACCCACAGACCTGGGGGCTGCGGGCTTTTCTGCTGCCTTCAGCCACCACACCACACTTTCCCAATTGGCGCCGCGCCAGGCACAAAAACAGCCATACGGCTGGAGATGCGTCCCTCGCCGAAAGAACCAGCAGGGAAAACTAGGCCTTTTTCAAAGCTCTTAGGGAACCGCTTGCGTAGCCCCACAGACCTGGGGCTGCGAGCTTTCCTGCTGCCTTCAGCCTCGACACCACCCTTTCCCACTTGGCGCCGCGCCAGGCACAAAAACGGCCATACGGCTGGAGATGGGTCCCCCGCCCAGGAAGCCAGCAGGGAAAACTATGCCGTGTTCTTAAGCTCTATGGGAACCGCTTGCGTAGCCCCACAGACCTGGGGGCTGCGGGCTTTCCTGCTGCCTTCAGCCTCGACATCACCCTTTCCCACTTGCCGCCGTGCCAGGGGCAAAAATGGCAATACGGCTGGAGATGGGTCCCCCGCCCAAGGACCCAGCAGGGAAAACTAGGCCTTGTTCTAAAGCTCTTAGGAAACCTCTTGCGTAGCCCCACAGACCTGGGGGCTGCGGGCCTTCCTGCTGCCTTCAGCCTCGACACCACCCTTTCCCACTTGGCGCCGCACCAGGCACAAAAATGGCCATACGGCTGGAGATGTGTCCCCCGCCCAAAGACCCAGAGGGGAAAACTAGACCTTGTTCTAAAGCTCTTTGGGAACCGCTTGCGTAGCACCCACAGACCTGGGGGCTGGAGGCTTTCCTGCTGCCTTCAGCCTCAATACTACGCTTTCCCACTAGGTGTTGCTCCAGGCCCAAAAATGGCCATACGGCTGGAGAAGGGTCCCCCGCCCAAGGAGCCAGCAGGGAAAACTATGCCTTGTTCTAAAGCCCTTTGGGAACCGCTTGCGTAGCCCCACAGACCTGGGGATGCGAGCTTTCCTGCTGCCTTCAGCCTTGACACCACCCTTTCCCACTTGGCGCCGCGCCAGGCACAAAAATGGCCATACGGCTGGAGATGGGTCCCCCGCCCATGGAGCCAGCAGGGAAAACTATGCCTTGTTCTAAAGCCCTTTGGGAACCGCTTGCGTAGCCCCACAGACCTGGGGATGCGAGCTTTCCTGCTGCCTTCAGCCTTGACACCACCCTTTCCCACTTGGCGCCGCGCCAGGCACAAAAATGGCCATACGGCTGGAGATGGGTCCCCCGCCCATGGAGCCAGCAGGGAAAACTAGGCCTTGTTCTAAAGCTATTTGGGAACCGCTTGCGTAGCCCCACAGACCTGGGGGCTGCGGGCTTTTCTGCTGCCTTCAGACTCAAAACCGCCCTTTCCACTTGGCGCCGCGCCAGGCACAAAAATGGCCTTACAGCTGGAGATGGGTCCCCCGCACAACGAGCTAGCAGGTTAAAATAGGCCTTGTTCTAAAGCTCTTTGGGAACCGCTTGCGTAGCCCCACAGACCTGGGGGCTGCGGGCTTTCCTGCTGCCTTCAGCCTCGACAACACCCTTTCCCACTTGGCGTCGCGCCAGGCACAAAAATGGCCATATGGCTGGAGATGGGTCGCCCACACAAGGAGCCAGCAGGGAAAACTATGCCTTCTTCTAAAGCTCTTTGGGAACCGCTTGCGTAGCCCCACAGACCTGGGGGCTGCGGGCTTTCCTGCTGCCTTCAGCCTCCACACCACCCTTTCCCACTTGGCGCCGCGCCAGGCACAAAAATGGCCATATGGCTGGAGATGGGTCCCCCGCCCAAGGAGCCAGCAGGGAAAGCTATGCCGTGTTCTGAAGCTCTATGGGAACCGCTTGCGTAGCCCCACAGACCTGGGGGCTGCGGGCTTTCCTGCTGCCTTCAGCCTCGACATCACCCTTTCCCACTTGGCGCCGCGCCAGGGGCAAAGATGGCAATACGGCTGGAGATGTGTCCCCCGCCCAAGGAGCCAGCAGGGAAAACTAGGCCTTGTTCTAAAGCTCTTAGGGAACCTCTTGCGTAGCCCCACAGACCTGGGGGCTGTGGGCTTTCCTGCTGCCTTCAGCCTCGACACCACCCTTTCCCACTTGGCGCCGCACCAGGCACAAAAATGGCCATACGGCTGGAGATGGGTCCCCAGCCCAAAGACCCAGAAGGGAAAACTAGGCCTTGTTCTAAAGCTCTTTGGGAACCGCTTGCGTAGCACCCACAGACCTGGGGGCTGCAGGCTTTCCTGCTGCCTTCAACCTCAATATTACGCTTTCCCACTAGGTGTCGCGCCAGGCACAAAAATGGCCATAAGGCTAGATATGGGTCCCCCGCCCAAGGAGCGAGCAGGGAAAACTATGTCTTGTTCTAAAGCTATTTGGGAACCTCTTGCGTAGCCCCACAGACCTGCGGGCTGCGGGCCTTCCTGCTGCCTTCAGCCTCGACACCACCCTTTCCCTCTTGGCGCCGCACCAGGCACAAAAATGGCCATACAGCTGGAGATGGTTCCCCCTCCCAAAGACCCAGCAGGCAAAAATAGGCCTTGTTCTAAAGCTCTTTGGAAACCGCTTGCGTAGCCCCACAGACCTGGGGGCTGCGGGCTTTCCTGCTGCCTTCAGCCTCGACACAACCCTTTCCCACTTGGTGCCACGCCAGGCACAAAAATGGCCATACGGCTGGAGATGGGTCCCCCGCCCAAAGAGCCAGCAGGGAAAACTAGGCCTTGTTCTGAAGCTCTAAGGGAACCGCTTGCGTAGCCCCACAGACCTGGGGGCTGCGGGCTTTCCTGCTGCCTTCAGCCTCGACATCACCCTTTCCCACTTGGCGCCGCGCCAGGGGCAAAAATGGCAATACGGCTGGAGATGGGTCCCCCGCCCAAGGAGCCAGCAGGGAAAACTAGGCCTTGTTCTAAAGCTATTAGGGAACCTCTTGCGTAGCCCCACAGACCTGGGGGCTGCGGGCTTTCCTGCTGCCTTCAGCCTCGACATCACCCTTTCCCACTTGGCGCCGCACCAGGCCCAAAAATGCCCATACGGCTGGAGATGGGTCTCCCGTCCAAGGAGCCAGCAGGGAAAACTATGCCTTGTTCTAAAGCTCTTTGGGAACCGCTTGCGTAGCCACAAAGACCTGGGGGCTGCAGGCTTTCCTGCTGCCTTCAGCCTCAATACTACGCTTTCCCACTAGGTGTTGCTCCAGGCCCAAAAATGGCCATACGGCTGGAGATGGGTCCCCCGCCCAAGGAGCCAGCAGGGAAAACTATGCCTTGTTCTAAAGCTCTTAGGGAACCGCTTGCGTAGCCCCACAGACCTGGGGCTGCGAGCTTTCCTGCTGCCTTCAGCCTCAACACCACCCTTTCCCACTTGGCGCCGCGCCAGGCACAAAAATGGCCATACGGCTGGAGATGGGTCCCCCGCCCAAGGAGCCAGCAGGGAAAACTATGCCGTGTTCTAAAGCTCTATGGGAACCGCTTGCGTAACCCCACAGACCTGGGGGCTGCGGGCTTTCCTGCTGCCTTCAGCCTCGACACCACCCTTTCTCACTTGGCGCCGCGCCAGGCACAAAAATGGCCATACGGCTGGAGATGGGTCCCCCGCCCAAGGAGCCAGCAGGGAAAACTAGGCCTTGTTCTAAAGCTCTTAGGGAACCGCTTGCGTAGCCCCACAGACCTGGGGGCTGCGGGCTTTCCTGCTGCCTTCAGCCTCGACACCACCCTTTCCCACTTGGCGCCGCACCAGGCACAAAAATGGCCATACGGCTGGAGATGTGTCCCCCGCCCAAAGACCCAGAAGGGAAAACTAGGCCTTGTTCTAAAGCTCTTTGGGAACCGCTTGCGTAGCACCCACAGACCTGGGGGCTGCAGGCTTTCCTGCTGCCTTCAGCCTCAATACTACGCTTTCCCACTAGGTGTTGCTCCAGGCCCAAAAATGGCCATACGGCTGGAGATGGGTCCCCCGCCCAAGGAGCCAGCAGGGAAAACTATGCCTTGTTCTAAAGCTCTTAGGGAACCGCTTGCGTAGCCCCACAGACCTGGGGGCTGCAGGCTTTCCTGCTGCCTTCAGCCTCAATACTACGATTTCCCACTAGGTGTTGCTCCAGGCCCAAAAATGGGTATACGGCTGGAGATGGGTCCCCCGCCCAAGGAGCCAGCAGGGAAAACTATGCCTTGTTCTAAAGCTCTTTGGGAACCGCTTGCGTAGCCCAACAGACCTGGGGCTGCGAGCTTTCCTGCTGCCTTCAGCCTCGACATCACCCTTTCCCACTTGGTGCCGCGCCAGGCACAAAAATGGCCATATGGCTGGAGATGGGTCACCCGTCCAAGGAGCCAGCAGGGAAAACTAGGCCTTGTTTTAAAGCTATTTGGGAATCGCTTGCGTAGCCCCAAAGACCTGGGGGCTGCAGGCTTTTCTGCTGCCTTCAGCCTCAAAACCGCCCTTTCCACTTGGCGCCGCGCCAGGCACAAAAACGGCCATACGGCTGGAGATGGGTCCCCCGCCCAAAGACCCAGAAGGGAAAACTATGCCTTGTTCTAAAGCTCTTTGGGAACCGCTTGCGTAGCCCCACAGACCTGGGGGCTGCGGGCTTTCCTGCTGCCTTCAGCCTTGACATGACCATTTCCAACTTGGCGCCGCGCCAGGCACAAAAATGGCCATACGGCTAGATATGGGTCCCCCGCCCAAGGAGCCAGCAGGGAAAACTATGACTTCTTCTAAAGCTCTTTGGGAACCTCTTGCGTAGCCCCACAGAACTGGGGGCTGCGGGCTTTTCTGCTGCCTTCAGCCTCCACACCACACTTTCCCAATTGGCGCCGCGCCAGGCACAAAAACAGCCATACGGCTGGAGATGCGTCCCTCGCCGAAAGAACCAGCAGGGAAAAATAGGCCTTCTTCAAAGATCTTTGGGAAATGATTGCGTAGCCCTACAGACCTGGGGGCTGCAGGTATTTCTGCTGCCCTCAGCCTCGACACCACCCTTTCCCCCTTGGCGCCGCGCCAGGCACAAAAATGGCCATACGGCTGGAGATGGGTCCCCCGCCCAAGGAGCCAGCAGGAAAAACTATGCCGTGTTCTAAAGCTCTATGGGAACCGCTTGCGTAGCCCCACAGACCTGGGGGCTGCGGGCTTTCCTGCTGCCTTCAGCCTCGACATCACCCTTTCCCACTTGGCGCCGCGCCAGGGTTAAATATGGCAATACGGCTGGAGATGGGTCCCCCGCCCAAGGAGACAGCAGGGAAAACTATGCCTTGTTCTAAAGTTATTAGGGAACCTCTTGCGTAGCCACACAGAACTGGGGGCTGCGGGCTTTCCTGCTGCCTTCAGCCTCGACATCACCCTTTCCCACTTGGCGCCGCACCAGGCACAAAAATGGCCATACGGCTGGAGATGTGTCCCCCGCCCAAAGACCCAGAAGGGAAAACTAGGCCTTGTTCTAAAGCTCTTTGGGAACCGCTTGCGTAGCACCCACAGACCTGGGGGCTGCAGGCTTTCCTGCTGCCTTCAGCCTCAATACTACGCTTTCCCACTAGGTGTTGCTCCAGGCCCAAAAATGGCCATACGGCTGGAGATGGGTCCCCCGCCCAAGGAGCCAGCAGGGAAAACTATGCCTTGGTCTAAAGCTCTTAGGGAACCGCTTGCGTAGCCCCACAGACCTGGGGCTGCGAGCTTTCCTGCTGCCTTCAGCCTCGACACCACCCTTTCCCACTTGGCGCCGCGCCAGGCACAAAAATGGCCATACGGCTGGAGATGGGTCCCCCGCCCAAGGAGCCAGCAGGGAAAACTATGCCTTGTTCTAAAGCTCTTTGGGAAACGCTTGCGTAGCCCCAAAGACCTGGGGGCTGCAGGCTTTCCTGCTGCCTTCAGCCTCAATACTACGCTTTCCCACTAGGTGTTGCTCCAGGCCCAAAAATGCCCATACGGCTGGAGATGGGTCCCCCGCCCAAGGAGCCAGCAGGGAAAACTATGCCTTGTTCTAAAGCTCTTAGGGAACCGCTTGCGTAGCCCCACAGACCTGGGGCTGCGAGCTTTCCTGCTGCCTTCAGCCTCAACACCACCCTTTCCCACTTGGCGCCGCACCAGGCCCAAAAATGGCCATACGGCTGGAGATGGGTCCCCCGCCCAAGGAGCCAGCAGGGAAAACTATGCCGTGTTCTAAAGCTCTATGGGAACCGCTTGCGTAGCCCCACAGACCTGGGGGCTGCGGGCTTTCCTGCTGCCTTCAGCCTCGACATCACCCTTTCCCACTTGGCGCCGCGCCAGGCACAAAAATGGCCATACGGCTGGAGATGGGTCCCCCGCCCAAGGAGCCAGCAGGGAAAACTAGGCCTTGTTCTAAAGCTCTTAGGGAACCTCTTGCGTAGCCCCACAGACCTGGGGGCTGCGGGCTTTCCTGCTGCCTTCAGCCTCGACACCACCCTTTCCCACTTGGCTCCGCACCAGGCACAAAAATGGCCATACGGCTGGAGATGGGTCCCCCGCCCAAGGAGCCAGCAGGGAAAACTATGCCTTGTTCTAAAGCTCTTTGGGAACAGCTTGCGTAGCCCCAAAGACCTGGGGGCTGCAGGCTTTCCTGCTGCCTTCAGCCTCAATACTACGATTTCCCACTAGGTGTTGCTCCAGGCCCAAAAATGGCCATACGGCTGGAGATGGGTCCCCCGCCCAAGGAGCCAGCAGGGAAAAATATGCCGTGTTCTAAAGCTCTATGGGAACCGCTTGCGTAGCCCCACAGACCTGGGGGCTGCGGGCTTTCCTGCTGCCTTCAGCCTCGACATCACCCTTTCCCACTTGGCGCCGCGCCAGGGGCAAAAATGGCAATACGGCTGGAGATGGGTCCCCCGCCCAAGGAGCCAGCAGGGAAAACTAGGCCTTGTTCTAAAGCTCTTAGGGAACCTCTTGCGTAGCCCCACAGACCTGGGGGCTGCGGGCTTTCCTGCTGCCTTCAGCCTCGACACCACCCTTTCCCACTTGGCGCCGCACCAGGCACAAAAATGGCCATACGGCTGGAGATGTGTCCCCCGCCCAAAGACCCAGAAGGGAAAACTAGGCCTTGTTCTAAAGCTCTTTGGGAACTGCTTGCGTAGCACCCACAGACCTGGGGGCTGCAGGCTTTCCTGCTGCCTTCAGCCTCAATACTACGCTTTCCCACTAGGTGTTGCTCCAGGCCCAAAAATGGCCATACGGCTGGAGATGGGTCCCCCGCCCAAGGAGCCAGCAGGGAAAACTACGCCTTGTTCTAAAGCTCTTAGGGAACCGCTTGCGTAGCCCCACAGACCTGGGGGCTGCGGGCTTTCCTGCTGCCTTCAGCCTCGAAATCACCCTTTCCCACTTGGCGCCGCGCCAGGAGCAAAAATGGCCATAAGGCTGGAGATGGGTCCCCCGCACAAGGAGCCAGCAGGGAAAACTATGCCTTCTTCTAAAGCTCTTTGGGAACCGCTTGCGTAGCCCCACAGACCTGGGGGCTGCGGGCTTTCCTGCTGCCTTCTGCCTTGACATGACCCTTTGACACTTGGCGCCGCGCTAGCTACAAAAATGGCCATACGGCTGGAGATGGGTCCCCCGCCCAAAGAGCCAGCAGGGAAAACTATGCCTTGTTCTAAAGCTCTTTGGGAACCGCTTGCGTAGCCCCACAGACCTGGGGGCTGCGGGCTTTCCTGCTGCCTTCAGCCTCCACACCACACTTTCCCAATTGGCGCCGCGCCAGGCACAAAAATGGCCATATGGCTGGAAATGGGTCACCCGCCCAAGGAGCCAGCAGGGAAAACTAGGCCTTGTTTTAAAGCTATTTGGGAATCGCTTGCGTAGCCCCAAAGACCTGGGGGCTGCAGGCTTTTCTGCTGCCTTCAGCCTCAAAACCGCCCTTTCCACTTGGCGCCGCGCCAGGCACAAAAATGGCAATACGGCTGGAGATGGGTCCCCCGCCCAAAGACCCAGAAGGGAAAACTATGCCTTGTTCTAAAGCTCTTTGGGAACCGCTTGCGTAGCCCCACAGACCTGGGGGCTGCGGGCTTTCCTGCTGCCTTCAGCCTTGACATGACCATTTCCCACTTGGTACCGCGCCAGGCACAAAAATGGCTATACGGCTGAAGATAGGTCCCCCGCCCAAGGAGCCAGCAGGAAAAACTAGGCCTTGTTCTAAAGCTCTTTGGGAACCGGTTGCGTAGCCCCACAGTCCTGGGGGCTGCGGTCCTTTCTGCTGCCTTCAGCCTCGAAACCACCCTTTCAAACTTGGCGCCGCGCCAGGCACAAAAATGGCCATACGGCTAGATATGGATCCCCCGCCCAAGGAGCCAGCAGGGAAAACTATGCCTTCTTCTAAAGCTCTTTGGGAACCTCTTGCGTAGCCCCAAAGAACTGGGGGCTGCGGGCTTTTCTGCTGCCTTCAGCCTCCACACCACACTTTCCCAATTGGCGCCGCGCCAGGCACAAAAACAGCCATATGGCTGGAGATGCGTCCCTCGCCGAAAGAACCACCAGGGAAAACTAGGCCTTCTTCGAAGATCTTTGGGAACCGATAGCGTAGCCCTACAGACCTGGGGGCTGCAGGTATTTCTGCTGCCTTCAGCCTCGACACCACCCTTTCCCACTTGGTGCCGCGCCAGGCACAAAAATGGCCATACGTCTGGACAATGGTCCACCGCCCAAGGAGCCAGCAGGGAAAACTAGGCCTTGTTCTAAAGCTCTTTGGGAACCGCTTGCGTAGCCCCACAGACCTGGGGGCTGCAGGCTTTTCTGCTGCCTTCTGCCTTGACATGACCCTTTGCCACTTGGCGCCGCGCTAGCTACAAAAATGGCCATACCGCTGGAGATGGGTCCCACGCCCAAAGAGCCAGCAGGGAAAACTATGCCTTGTTCTAAAGCTCTTTGGGATCCGCTTGCGTAGCACCCACAGACCTGAGGGCTGCAGGCTTTCCTGCTGCCTTCAACCTCAATATTATGCTTTCCCACTAGGTGTCGCTCCAGGCACAAAAATGGCCATAAGGCTAGATATGGGTCCCCCGCCCAAGGAGCCAGCAGGGAAATCTATGCCTTGTTCTAAAGCTACTTGGGAACCTCTTGCGTAGCCCCACAGACCTGGGGGCTGCGGGCCTTCCTGCTGCCTTCAGCCTCGACACCACCCTTTCCCTCTTGGCGCCGCACCAGGCACAAAAATGGCCATATGGCTGGAGATGGGTCGCCCGCACAAGGAGCCAGCAGGGAAAACTAGGCCTTGATCTAAAACTCTTTGGGAACCGCTTGCGTAGCCCCAAAGACCTGGGGGCTGCAGGTTTTTCTGCTGCCTTCAGCCTCGACACCACCCTTTCCCACTTGGTGCCACGCCAGGCACAAAAACAGCCATACGGCTGGAGATGGGTCCCCAGCCCAAAGAGCCAGCAGGGAAAACTATGCCTTGTTCTAAAGCTCTTTGGGAACCGCTTGCGTAGCCCCACAGACCTGGGGGCTGCGGACTTTCCTGCTGCCTTCAGCCTCGACATCACCCTTTCCCACTTGGCGCCGCGCCAGCGGCAAAAATGGCAATACGGCTGGAGATGGGTCCCCCGCCCAAGGAGCCAGCAGGGAAAACTAGGCCTTGTTCTAAAGCTCTGTGGGAACCGCTTGCGTAGCCCCACAGACCTGGGGGCTGCGGGCTTTCCTGCTGCCTTCAGCCTCGACACCACCCTTTCCCACTTGGCGCCGCACCAGGCACAAAAATGGCCATACGGCTGGAGATGTGTCCCCCGCCCAAAGACCCAGAGGGGAAAACTAGACCTTGTTCTAAAGCTCTTTGGGAACCGCTTGCGTAGCACCCACAGACCTGGGGGCTGCAGGCTTTCCTGCTGCCTTCAGCCTCAATACTACGCTTTCCCACTAGGTGTTGCTCCAGGCCCAAAAATGGCCATACGGCTGGAGATGGGTCCCCCGCCCAAGGAGCCAGCAAGGAAAACTACGCCTTGTTCTAAAGCTCTTAGGGAACCGCTTGCGTAGCCCCACAGACCTGGGGGCTGCGGGCTTTCCTGCTGCCTTCAGCCTCGAAATCACCCTTTCCCACTTGGCGCCGTGCCAGGCACAAAAATGGCCATACGGCTGGAGATGGGTCCCCCGCCCATGGAGCCAGCAGGGAAAACTAGGCCTTGTTCTAAAGCTCTTTGGGAACCGCTTGCGTAGCCCCACAGACCTGGGGGCTGCAGGCTTTTCTCCTGCCTTCAGACTCAAAACCGCCCTTTCCACTTGGCGCCGCGCCAGGCACAAAAATGGCCTTACAGCTGGAGATGGGTCCCCCGCACAACGAGCTAGCAGGGTAAAATAGGCCTTGTTCTAAAGCTCTTTGGGAACCGCTTGCGTAGCCCCACAGACCTGGGGGCTGCGGGCTTTCCTGCTGCCTTCAGCCTCCACACCACCCTTTCCCACTTGGTGCCACGCCAGACAAAAAAACAGCCATACGGCTGGGGATGGGTCCCCCGCCCAAGGAGCCAGCAGGGAAAACTACGCCTTGTTCTAAAGCTCTTTGGGAACCGCTTGCGTAGCCCCACAGACCTGGGGGCTGCGGGCTTTCCTGCTGCCTTCTGCCTTGACATGACCCTTTGACACTTGGCCCCGTGCTAGCTCCAAAAATGGCCATACGGCTGGAGATGGGTCCCACGCCCAAAGAGCCAGCAGGGAAAACTATGCCTTGTTCTAAAGCTATTTGGGAATCCCTTGCGTAGCCCCAAAGACCGTGGGGCTGCAGGCTTTTCTGCTGCCTTCAGGCTCAAAACCGCCCTTTCCACTTGGCGCCGCGCCAGGCACAAAAATGGCCATACGGCTGGAGATGGGTCCCCCGCCCAAAGACGCAGAAGGGAAAACTAGGCCTTGTTCTAAAGCTATTTGGGAACCTCTTGCGTAGCCCCACAGACCAGGGGGCTGTGGGCCTTCCTGCTGCCTTCAGCCTCGACACCACCCTTTCCCTCTTGGCGCCGCACCAGGCACAAAAATGGCCATATGGCTAGAGATGGGTCGCCCGCACAAGGAGACAGCAGGGAAAACTAGGCCTTGATCTAAAACTCTTTGGGAACCGCTTGCGTAGCCCCACAGACCTGGGGGCTGCGGGCTTTCCTGCTGCCTTCAGCCTCGACATCACCCTTTCCCACTTGGCGCCGCGCCAGGGGCAAAAATGGCAATACGGCTGGAGATGGGTCCCCCGCCCAAGGAGCCAGCAGGGAAAACTAGGCCTTGTTCTAAAGCTATTAGGGAACCTCTTGCGTAGCCCCACAGACCTGGGGGCTGCGGGCTTTCCTGCTGCCTTCAGCCTCGACACCACCCTTTCCCACTTGGCGGCGCACCAGGCACAAAAATGGCCATACGGCTGGAGATGTGTCCCCCGCCCAAAGACCCAGAAGGGAAAACTAGGCCTTGTTCTAAAGCTCTTTGGGAACCGCTTGCGTAGCACCCACAGACCTGAGGGCTGCAGGCTTTCCTGCTGCCTTCAGCCTCAATACTACGCTTTCCCACTAGGTGTTGCTCCAGGCCCAAAAATGGCCATACGGCTGGAGATGGGTCCCCCGCCCAAGGAGCCAGCAGGGAAAACTATGCCTTGTTCTAAAGCTCTTAGGGAACCGCTTGCGTAGCCCCACAGACCTGGGGCTGCGAGCTTTCCTGCTGCCTTCAGCCTCGACACCACCCTTTCCCACTTGGCGCCGCGCCAGGCACAAAAATGGCCATACGGCTAGAGATGGGTCACCCGCCCAAGGAGACAGCAGGGAAAACTAGGCCTTGTTCTAAAGCTATTTGGGAATCGCTTGCGTAGCCCCAAAGACCTGGGGGCTGCAGGCTTTTCTGCTGCCTTCAGCCTCAAAACCGCCCTTTCCACTTGGCGCCGCGCCAGGCACAAAAATGGCCATACGGCTGGAGATGGGTCCCCCGCCCAAAGACGCAGAAGGGAAAACTATGCCTTGTTCTAAAGCTCTTTGGGAACCGCTTGCGTAGCATCCACAGACCTGAGGGCTGCAGGCTTTCCTGCTGCCTTCTGCCTTGACATGACCCTTTGCCACTTGGCGCCGCGCTAGCTACAAAAATGGCCATACGGCTGGAGATGGGTCCCAAGCCCAAAGAGCCAGCAGGGAAAACTATGCCTTGTTCTAATGCTCTTTGGGATCCGCTTGCGTAGCACCCACAGACCTGAGGGCTGCGGGCTTTCCTGCTGCCTTCAACCTCAATATTACGCTTTCCCACTAGGTGTCGCTCCAGGCACAAAAATGGCCATAAGGCTAGATATGGGTCCCCCGCCCAAGGAGCCAGCAGGGAAAACTAGGCCTTGTTCTAAAGCTCTTTGGGAACCTCTTGCGTAGCCCCACAGACCTGGGGGCTGCGGGCCTTCCTGCTGCCTTCAGCCTCGACACCACACTTTCCCTCTTGGCGCCGCACCAGGCACAAAAATGGCCATATGGCTGGAGATGGGTCGCCCGCACAAGGAGCCAGCAGGGAAAACTAGGCCTTGATCTAAAGCTCTTTGGGAACCGCTTGCGTAGCCCCAAAGACCTGGGGGCTGCAGGTTTTTCTGCTGCCTTCAGCCTCGACACCACCCTTTCACACTTGGCGCCGCGCCAGGCACAAAAATGGCCATACGGCTGGAGATGGGTCCCCCGCTCATGGAGCCAGCAGGGAAAACTAGGCCTTCTTCTAAAGCTATTTCGGAACAGCTTGCGTAGCCCCACAGACCTGGGGGCTGCAGGCTTTTCTGCTGACCTCAGCCTCAAAACCGCCCTTTCCACTTGGCGCCGCGCCAGGCACAAAAATGGCCTTACAGCTGGAGATGGGTCCGCCGCCCAAAGAGCCAGCAGGGAAAACTAGGCCTTGTTCTAAAGCTCTTTGGGAACCGCTTGCGTAGCCCCACAGACCTGGGGGCTGCGGGCTTTCCTGCTGCCTTCAGCCTTAACATGACCATTTCCCACTTGGTGCCGCGCCAGGCACAAAATTGGCTATACGGCTGAAGATAGGTCCCCCGCCCAAGGAGCCAGCAGGAAAAACTATGCCTTCTTCTATAGCTCTTCGGGAACCGCTTGCGTAGCCCCACAGACCTGGGGGCTGCGGGCTTTCCTGCTGCCTTCAGCCTCCACACCACACTTTCCCAATTGGCGCCGGGCCAGGCAAAAAAACAGCCATACGGCTGGAGATGCGTCCCTCGCCGAAAGAACCAGCAGGGAAAACTAGGCTTTCTTCAAAGACCTTTGGGAAACGATTGCGTAGCCCTACAGACCTGGGTGCTGCAGGTATTTCTGCTTCCTTCGGCCTCGACACCACCCTTTCCCACTTGGCGCGGCGCTAGGCAGAAAAATGGCCATACGGCTGGAGATGGATCGCCAGCCCAAAGAGCCAGCAGGGAAAACTATGCCTTGTTCTAAAGCTCTTTGGGAACCGCTTGCATAGCACCCACAGACCTGGGGGCTGCAGGCTTTCCTGCTGCCTTCAACCTCAATATTACGCTTTCCCACTAGGTGTCGCTCCAGGCACAAAAATGGCCATAAGGCTTGATATGGGTCCCCCGCCCAAGGAGCCAGCAGGGAAAACTATGCCTTGTTCTAAAGCTATTTGGGAACCTCTTGCGTAGCCCCACAGACCTGGGGGCTGCGGGCCTTCCTGCTGCCTTCAGCCTCGACACCACCCTTTCCCTTTTGGCGCCGCACCAGGCACAAAAATGGCCATACGTCTGGAAAATGGTCCCCCGCCCAAGGAGCCAGCAGGGAAAACTAGGCCTTGTTCTAAAGCTCTTTGGGAACCGCTTGCGTAGCCCCACAGACCTGGGGGCTGCAGGCTTTCCTGCTGCCTTCTGCCTTGACATGACCCTTTGCCACTTGGCGCCGCGCTAGCTACAAAAATGGCCGTACGGCTGGAGATGGGTCCCACGCCCAAAGAGCCAGCAGGGAAAACTATGCCTTGTTCTAATGCTCTTTGGGATCCGCTTGCGTAGCACCCACAGACCTGAGGGCTGCAGGCTTTCCTGCTGCCTTCAACCTCAATATTATGCTTTCCCACTAGGTGTCGCTCCAGGTACAAAAATGGCCATAAGGCTAGATATGGGTCCCCCGCCTAAGGAGCCAGCAGGGAAAACTATGCCTTGTTCTAAAGCTATTTGGGAACCTCTTGCGTAGCCCCACAGACCAGGGGGCTGTGGGCCTTCCTGCTGCCTTCAGCCTCGACACCACCCTTTCCCTCTTGGCGCCGCACCAGGCACAAAAATGGCCATATGGCTAGAGATGGGTCGCCCGCACAAGGAGACAGCAGGGAAAACTAGGCCTTGATCTAAAACTCTTTGGGAACCGCTTGCGTAGCCCCACAGACCTGGGGGCTGCGGGCTTTCCTGCTGCCTTCAGCCTCGACATCACCCTTTCCCACTTGGCGCCGCGCCAGGGGCAAAAATGGCAATACGGCTGGAGATGGGTCCCCCGCCCAAGGAGCCAGCAGGGAAAACTAGGCCTTGTTCTAAAGCTCTTTGGGAACCTCTTGCGTAGCCCCACAGACCTGGGGG
Organism: Chroicocephalus ridibundus; assembly: GCF_963924245.1. Taxonomy (NCBI): domain Eukaryota; kingdom Metazoa; phylum Chordata; class Aves; order Charadriiformes; family Laridae; genus Chroicocephalus; species Chroicocephalus ridibundus. Next base: position 50,862 of record NW_026961538.1, read on the forward strand.
CTGCAGGCTTTCCTGCTGCCTTCAGCCTCGACACCACCCTTTCCCACTTGGCGCCGCACCAGGCACAAAAATGGCCATACGGCTGGAGATGTGTCCCCCGCCCAAAGACCCAGAAGGGAAAACTAGGCCTTGTTCTAAAGCTCTTTGGGAACCGCTTGCGTAGCACCCACAGACCTGGGGGCTGCAGGCTTTCCTGCTGCCTTCAGCCTCAATACTACGCTTTCCCACTAGGTGTTGCTCCAGGCCCAAAAATGGCCATACGGCTGGAGATGGGTCCCCCGCCCAAGTAGCCAGCAGGGAAAACTATGCCTTGTTCTAAAGCTCTTTGGGAACCGCTTGCGTAGCCCCAAAGACCTGGGGACTGCAGGCTTTCCTGCTGCCTTCAGCCTCAATACTACTATTTCCCACTAGGTGTTGCTCGAGGCCCAAAAATGGCCATACGGCTGGAGATGGGTTCCCCGCCCAAGGAGCCAGCAGGGAAAACTATGCCTTGTTCTAAAGCTCTTAGGGAACCGCTTGCGTAGCCCCACAGACCTGGGGCTGCGAGCTTTCCTGCTGCCATCAGCCTCAACACCACCCTTTCCCACTTGGCGCCGCGCCAGGCACAAAAATGGCCATACGGCTGGAGATGGGTCCCCCGCCCAAGGAGGAAGCAGGGAAAACTACGCCTTGTTCTAAAGCTCTTAGGGAACCGCTTGCGTAGCCCCACAGACCTGGGGGCTGCGGGCTTTCCTGCTGCCTTCAGCCTCGACACCACCCTTTCCCACTTGGTGCCGCACCAGGCACAAAAATGGCCATACGTCTGGAAAATGGTCCCCCGCCCAAGGAGCCAGCAGGGAAAACTAGGCCTTGTTCTAAAGCTCTTAGGGAACCGCTTGCGTAGCCCCACAGACCTGGGGGCTGCAGGCTTTCCTGCTGCCTTCTGCCTTGACATGACCCTTTGCCACTTGGCGCCGCGCTAGCTACAAAAATGGCCATACGGCTGGAGATGGGTCCCCCGCCCAAAGAGCCAGCAGGGAAAACTATGCCTTGTTCTAATGCTCTTTGGGATCCGCTTGCGTAGCACCCACAGACCTGAGGGCTGCAGGCTTTCCTGCTGCCTTCAACCTCAATATTATGCTTTCCCACTAGGTGTCGCTCCAGGCACAAAAATGGCCATAAGGCTAGATATGGGTCCCCCGCCTAAGGAGCCAGCAGGGAAAACTAGGCCTTGTTCTAAAGCTCTTTGGGAACCTCTTGCGTAGCCCCACAGACCTGGGGGCTGCGGGCCTTCCTGCTGCCTTCAGCCTCGACACCACCCTTTCCCTCTTGGCGCCGCACCAGGCACAAAAATGGCCATATGGCTAGAGATGGGTTGCCCGCACAAGGAGACAGCAGGGAAAACTAGGCCTTGATCTAAAACTCTTTGGGAACCGCTTGCGTAGCCCCACAGACCTGGGGGCTGCGGGCTTTCCTGCTGCCTTCAGCCTCGACATCACCCTTTCCCACTTGGCGCCGCGCCAGGGGCAAAAATGGCAATACGGCTGGAGATGGGTCCCCCGCCCAAGGAGCCAGCAGGGAAAACTAGGCCGTGTTCTAAAGCTATTAGGGAACCTCTTGCGTAGCCCCACAGACCTGGGGGCTGCGGGCTTTCCTGCTGCCTTCAGCCTCAATACTACGCTTTCCCACTAGGTGTTGCTCCAGGCCCAAAAATGGCCATACGGCTGGAGGTGGGTCCCCCGCCCAAGGAGCCAGCAGGGAAAACTAGGCCTTGTTCTAAAGCTCTTAGGGAACCGCTTGCGTAGCCCCACAGACCTGGGGCTGCGAGCTTTCCTGCTGCCTTCAGCCTCGACACCACCCTTTCCCACTTGGCGCCGCGCCAGGCACAAAAATGGCCATACGGCTGGAGATGGGTCCCCCGCCCAAGGAGCCAGCAGGGAAAACTATGCCTTGTTCTAAAGCTCTTTGGGAACCGCTTGCGTAGCCCCACAGACCTGGGGGCTGCAGGCTTTCCTGCTGCCTTCAGCCTCAATACTACGATTTCCCACTAGGTGTTGCTCCAGGCCCAAAAATGGCCATACGGCTGGAGATGGGTCCCCCGCCCAAGGAGCCAGCAGGTAAAACTAGGCCTTGTTCTAAAGCTCTTAGGGAACCGCTTGCGTAGCCCCACAGACCTGGGGCTGCGAGCTTTCCTGCTGCCTTCAGCCTCAATACCACCCTTTCCCACTTGGCGCCGCGCCAGGCACAAAAATGGCCATACGGCTGGAGATGGGTCCCCCGCCCAAGGAGCCAGCAGGGAAAACTAGGCCTTGTTCTAAAGCTCTTAGGGAACCGCTTGCGTAGCCCCACAGACCTGGGGGCTGCGGGCTTTCCTGCTGCCTTCAGCCTCGACACCACCCTTTCCCACTTGGCGCCGCACCAGGCACAAAAATGGCCATACGGCTGGAGATCTGTCCCCTGCCCAAAGACCCAGAAGAGAAAACTAGGCCTTGTTCTAAAGCTCTTTGGGAACCGCTTGCGTAGCACCCACAGACCTGGGGGCTGCAGGCTTTCCTGCTGCCTTCAGACTCAATACTACGCTTTCCCACTAGGTGTTGCTCCAGGCCCAAAAATGGCCATACGACTGGAGATGGGTCCAACGCCCAAAGAGCCAGCAGGGAAAACTATGCCTTGTTCTAAAGCTCTTTGGGAACCGCTTGCGTAGCCCCAAAGACCTGGGGGCTGCAGGCTTTCCTGCTGCCTTCAGCCTCGACACCACCCTTTCCCACTTGGCGCCGCGCCAGGCACAAAAATGGCCATACGGCTGGAGATGGGTCCCCCGCCCAAGGAGCCAGCAGGGAAAACTATGCCGTGTTCTAAAGCTCTATGGGAACCGCTTGCGTAGCCCCACAGACCTGGGGGCTGCGGGCTTTCCTGCTGCCTTCAGCCTCGACATCACCCTTTCCCACTTGGCGCCGCGCCAGGGGCAAAAATGGCAATACGGCTGGAGATGGGTCCCCCGCCCAAGGAGCCAGCAGGGAAAACTAGGCCTTGTTCTAAAGCTCTTAGGGAACCTCTTGCGTAGCCCCACAGACCTGGGGGCTGCGGGCTTTCCTCCTGCCTTCAGCCTCGACACCACCCTTTCCCACTTGGCGCCGCACCAGGCACAAAAATGGCCATACGGCTGGAGATGGGTCCCCCGCCCAAGGAGCCAGCAGGGAAAACTAGGCCTTGTTCTAAAGCTCTTAGGGAACCTCTTGCGTAGCCCCACAGACCTGGGGGCTGCAGGCTTTCCTGCTGCCTTCAGCCTCAATACTACTATTTCCCACTAGGTGTTGCTCCAGGCCCAAAAATGGCCATACGGCTGGAGATGGGTCGCCCACACAAGGAGCCAGCAGGGAAAACGATGCCTTGTTCTAAAGCTCTTTGGGAACCGCTTGCGTAGCCCCACAGACCTGGGGGCTGCGGGCTTTCCTGCTGCCTTCAGCCTCGACATCACCCTTTCCCACTTGGCGCCGCGCCAGGCACAAAAATGGCCATACGTCTGGACAATGGTCCCCCGCCCAAGGAGCCAGCAGTGAAAACTAGGCCTTGTTCTAAAGCTCTTTGGGAACCGCTTGCGTAGCCCCACAGACCTGGGGACTGCAGGCTTTCCTGCTGCCTTCTGCCTTGACATGACCCTTTGCCACTTGGCGCCGCGCTAGCTACAAAAATGGCCATACGGCTGGAGATGGGTCCCAAGCCCAAAGAGCCAGCAGGGAAAACTATGCCTTGTTCTAATGCTCTTTGGGATCCGCTTGCGTAGCACCCACAGACCTGAGGGCTGCAGGCTTTCCTGCTGCCTTGAACCTCAATATTACGCTTTCCCACTAGGTGTCGCTCCAGGCACAAAAATGGCCATAAGGCTAGATATGGGTCCCCCGCCCAAGGAGCCAGCAGGGAAAACTAGGCCTTGTTCTAAAGCTCTTTGGGAACCTCTTGCGTAGCCCCACAGACCTGGGGGCTGCGGGCCTTCCTGCTGCCTTCAGCCTCGACACCACACTTTCCCTCTTGGCGCCGCACCAGGCACAAAAATGGCCATATGGCTGGAGATGGGTCGCCCGCACAAGGAGCCAGCAGGGAAAACTAGGCCTTGATCTAAAACTCTTTGGGAACCGCTTGCGTAGCCCCAAAGACCTGGGGGCTGCAGGTTTTTCTGCTGCCTTCAGCCTCGACACCACCCTTTCACACTTGGCGCCGCGCCAGGCACAAAAATGGCCATACGGCTGGAGATGGGTCCCCCGCCCATGGAGCCAGCAGGGAAAACTAGGCCTTCTTCTAAAGCTATTTCGGAACAGCTTGCGTAGCGCCACAGACCTGGGGGCTGCAGGCTTTTCTGCTGCCCTCAGCCTCAAAACCGCCCTTTCCACTTGGCGCCGCGCCAGGCACAAAAATGGCCTTACAGCTGGAGATGGGTCCGCCGCCCAAAGAGCCAGCAGGGAAAACTAGGCCTTGTTCTAAAGCTCTTTGGGAACCGCTTGCGTAGCCCCACAGACCTGGGGGCTGCGGGCTTTCCTGCTGCCTTCAGCCTTAACATGACCATTTCCCACTTGGTGCCGCGCCAGGCACAAAATTGGCTATACGGCTGAAGATAGGTCCCCCGCCCAAGGAGCCAGCAGGAAAAACTATGCCTTCTTCTATAGCTCTTCGGGAACCGCTTGCGTAGCCCCACAGACCTGGGGGCTGCGGGCTTTCCTGCTGCCTTCAGCCTCCACACCACACTTTCCCAATTGGCGCCGGGCCAGGCACAAAAACAGCCATACGGCTGGAGATGCGTCCCTCGCCGAAAGAACCAGCAGGGAAAACTAGGCTTTCTTCAAAGACCTTTGGGAAACGATTGCGTAGCCCTACAGACCTGGGTGCTGCAGGTATTTCTGCTGCCTTCGGCCTCGACACCACCCTTTCCCACTTGGCGCGGCGCTAGGCAGAAAAATGGCCATACGGCTGGAGATGGATCGCCAGCCCAAAGACCCAGCAGGGAAAACTATGCCTTGTTCTGAAGCTCTTTGGGAACCGCTTGCATAGCACCCACAGACCTGGGGGCTGCAGGCTTTCCTGCTGCCTTCAACCTCAATAATACGCTTTCCCACTAGGTGTCGCTCCAGGCACAAAAATGGCCATAAGGCTAGATATGGGTCCCCCGCCCAAGGAGCCAGCAGGGAAAACTATGCCTTGTTCTAAAGCTATTTGGGAACCTCTTGCGTAGCCCCACAGACCTGGGGGCTGCGGGCCTTCCTGCTGCCTTCAGCCTCGACACCACCCTTTCCCTTTTGGCGCCGCACAAGGCACAAAAATGGCCATACGGCTGGAGATGGGTCCCCAGCCCAAAGACCCAGCAGGGAAAACTATGCCTTGTTCTAAAGCTATTTGGGAACCTCTTGCGTAGCCCCACAGACCTGGGGGCTGTGGGCCTTCCTGCTGCCTTCAGCCTCGACACCACCCTTTCCCTCTTGGCGCCGCACCAGGCACAAAAATGGCCATATGGCTAGAGATGGGTCGCCCGCACAAGGAGACAGCAGGGAAAACTAGGCCTTGATCTAAAACTCTTTGGGAACCGCTTGCGTAGCCCCACAGACCTGGGGGCTGCGGGCTTTCCTGCTGCCTTCAGCCTCGACATCACCCTTTCCCACTTGGCGCCGCGCCAGGGGCAAAAATGGCAATACGGCTGGAGATGGGTCCCCCGCCCAAGGAGCCAGCAGGGAAAACTAGGCCTTGTTCTAAAGCTCTTTGGGAACCTCTTGCGTAGCCCCACAGACCTGGGGGCTGCGGGCTTTCCTGCTGCCTTCAGCCTCGACACCACCCTTTCCCACTTGGCGCCGCACCAGGCACAAAAATGGCCATACGGCTGGAGATGTGTCCCCCGCCCAAAGACCCAGAAGGGAAAACTAGGCCTTGTTCTAAAGCTCTTTGGGAACCGCTTGCGTAGCACCCACAGACCTGGGGGCTGCAGGCTTTCCTGCTGCCTTCAGCCTCAATAGTACGCTTTCCCACTAGGTGTTGCTCCAGGCCCAAAAATGGCCATACGGCTGGAGATGGGTCCCCCGCCCAAGGAGCCAGCAGGGAAAACTATGCCTTGTTCTAAAGCTCTTTGGGAACCGCTTGCGTAGCCCCAAAGACCTGGGGACTGCAGGCTTTCCTGCTGCCTTCAGCCTCAAAACTACTATTTCCCACTAGGTGTTGCTCCAGGCCCAAAAATGGCCATACGGCTGGAGATGGGTTCCCCGCCCAAGGAGCCAGCAGGGAAAACTATGCCTTGTTCTAAAGCTCTTAGGGAACCGCTTGCGTAGCCCCACAGACCTGGGGCTGCGAGCTTTCCTGCTGCCTTCAGCCTCAACACCACCCTTTCCCACTTGGCGCCGCGCCAGGCACAAAAATGGCCATACGGCTGGAGATGGGTCCCCCGCCCAAGGAGCCAGCAGGGAAAACTACGCCTTGTTCTAAAGCTCTTAGGGAACCGCTTGCGTAGCCCCACAGACCTGGGGGCTGCGGGCTTTCCTGCTGCCTTCAGCCTCGACACCACCCTTTCCCACTTGGCGCCGCACGAGGCACAAAAATGGCCATACGGCTGGAGATGTGTCCCCTGCCCAAGGAGCCAGCAGGGAAAACTAGGCCTTGTTCTAAAGCTCTTTGGGAACCGCTTGCGTAGCACCCACAGACCTGGGGGCTGCAGGCTTTCCTGCTGCCTTCAGACTCAATACTACGCTTTCCCACTAGGTGTTGCTCCAGGCCCAAAAATGGCCATACGGCTGGACATGGGTCCCCCGCCCAAGTAGCCAGCAGGGAAAACTATGCCTTGTTCTAAAGCTCTTTGGGAACCGCTTGCGTAGCCCCACAGACCTGGGGGCTGCAGGCTTTCCTGCTGCCTTCAACCTCAATATTACTCTTTCCCACTAGGTGTCGCGCCAGGCACAAAAATGGCCATAAGGCTAGATATGGGTCCCCCGCCCAAGGAGCCAGCAGGAAAAACTATGCCTTGTTCTAAAGCTCTTAGGGAACTTCTTGCGTAGCCCCACAGACCTGGGGGCTGCGGGCCTTCCTGCTGCCTTCAGCCTCGACCCCACCCTTTCCCACTTGGGGCCGCGCCAGGCACAAAAATGGCCATACGTCTGGAAAATGGTCCCCCGCCCAAGGAGCCAGCAGGGAAAACTAGGCCTTGTTCTAAAGCTCTTTGGGAACCGCTTGCGTAGCCCCACAGACCTGGGGGCTGCAGGCTTTCCTGCTGCCTTCTGCCTTGACATGACCCTTTGCCACTTGGCGCCGCGCTAGCTACAAAAATGGCCATACGGCTGGAGATGGGTCCCATGCCCAAAGAGCCAGCAGGGAAAACTATGCCTTGTTCTAATGCTCTTTGGGATCCGCTTGCGTAGCACCCACAGACCTGGGGGCTGCGGGCTTTCCTGCTGCCTTCAGCCTCGACATCACCCTTTCCCACTTGGCGCCGCGCCAGGGGCAAAAATGGCAATACGGCTAGAGATGGGTCCCCCGCCCAAGGAGCCAGCAGGGAAAACTAGGCCTTGTTCTAAAGCTCTTAGGGAACCTCTTGCGTAGCCCCACAGACCTGGGGGCTGCGGGCTTTCCTCCTGCCTTCAGCCTCGACACCACCCTTTCCCACTTGGCGCCGCACCAGGCACAAAAATGGCCATACGGCTGGAGATGGGTCCCCCGCCCAAGGAGCCAGCAGGGAAAACTAGGCCTTGTTCTAAAGCTCTTAGGGAACCTCTTGCGTAGCCCCACAGACCTGGGGGCTGCAGGCTTTCCTGCTGCCTTCAGCCTCAATACTACTATTTCCCAATAGATGTTGCTCCAGGCCCAAAAATGGCCATACGGCTGGAGATGGGTCCCCCGCCCAAGGAGCCAGCAGGGAAAACTATGCCTTGTTCTAAAGCTCTTAGGGAACCGCTTGCGTAGCCCCACAGACCTGGGGCTGCGAGCTTTCCTGCTGCCTTCAGCCTCAATACCACCCTTTCCCACTTGGCGCCGCGCCAGGCACAAAAACGGCCATACGGCTGGAGATGGGTCCCCCGCCCAAGGAGCCAGCAGGGAAAACTAGGCCTTGTTCTAAAGCTCTTAGGGAACCTCTTGCGTAGCCCCACAGACCTGGGGGCTGCGGGCTTTCCTGCTGCCTTCAGCCTCGACACCACCCTTTCCCACTTGGCGCCGCACCAGGCACAAAAATGGCCATACGGCTGGAGATCTGTCCCCTGCCCAAAGACCCAGAAGGGAAAACTAGGCCTTGTTCTAAAGCTCTTTGGGAACCGCTTGCGTAGCACCCACAGACCTGGGGGCTGCAGGCTTTCCTGCTGCCTTCAGACTCAATACTACGCTTTCCCACTAGGTGTTGCTCCAGGCCCAAAAATGGCCATACGACTGGAGATGGGTCCCCCGCCCAAGTAGCCAGCAGGGAAAACTAGGCCTTGTTCTAAAGCTCTTTGGGAACTGCTTGCGTAGCCCCAAAGACCTGGGTGCTGCAGGCTTTCCTGCTGCCTTCAGCCTCAATACTACGATTTACCACTAGGTGTTGCTACAGGCCCAAAAATGGCCATATGGCTGGAGATGGGTCCCCCGCCCAAGGAGCCAGCAGGGAAAACTATGCCTTGTTCTAAAGCTCTTTGGGAACCGCTTGCGTAGCCCCACAGACCTGGGGCTGCGAGCTTTCCTGCTGCCTTCAGCCTCGACACCACCCTTTCCCACTTGGCGCCGCGCCAGGCACAAAAATGGCCATACGGCTGGAGATGGGTCCCCCGCCCAAGGAGCCAGCAGGGAAAACTATGCCGTGTTCTAAAGCTCTATGGGAACCGCTTGCGTAGCCCCACAGACCTGGGGGCTGCGGGCTTTCCTGCTGCCTTCAGCCTTGACATCACCCTTTCCCACTTGGCGCCGCGCCAGGTGCAAAAATGGCAATACGGCTGGAGATGGGTCCCCCGCCCAAGGATCCAGCAGGGAAAACTAGGCCTTGTTCTAAAGCTCTTAGGGAACCTCTTGCGTAGCCCCACAGACCTGGGGGCTGCAGGCTTTCCTGCTGCCTTCAGCCTCGACACCACCCTTTCCCACTTGGCGCCGCACCAGGCACAAAAATGGCCATACGGCTGGAGATGGGTCCCCCGCCCAAGGAGCCAGCAGGGAAAACTAGGCCTTGTTCTAAAGCTCTTAGGGAACCTCTTGCATAGCCCCACAGACCTGGGGGCTGCAGGCTTTCCTGCTGCCTTCAACCTCAATATTACGCTTTCCCACTAGGTGTCGCTCCAGGCACAAAAATGGCCATAAGGCTAGATATGGGTCCCCCGCCCAAGGAGCCAGCAGGGAAAACTATGCCTTGTTCTAAAGCTATTTGTGAACCTCTTGCGTAGCCCCACAGACCTGGGGGCTGCGGGCCTTCCTGCTGCCTTCAGCCTCGACACCACCCTTTCCCTTTTGGCGCCGCACCAGGCACAAAAATGGCCATACGGCTGGAGATGGGTCCCCAGCCCAAAGACCCAGCAGGGAAAACTATGCCTTGTTCTAAAGCTCTTTGGGAACCGCTTGCGTAGCACCCACAGACCTGGGGGCTGCAGGCTTTCCTGCTGCCTTCAACCTCAATATTACTCTTTCCCACTAGGTGTCGCGCCAGGCACAAAAATGGCCATAAGGCTAGATATGGGTCCCCCGCCCAAGGAGCCAGCAGGGAAAACTAAGCCTTGTTCTAAAGCTCTTAGGGAACTTCTTGCGTAGCCCCACAGACCTGGGGGCTGCGGGCCTTCCTGCTGCCTTCAGCCTCGACACCACCCTTTCCCACTTGGCGCCGCGCCAGGCACAAAAATGGCCATACGTCTGGAAAATGGTCCCCCGCCCAAGGAGCCAGCAGGGAAAACTATGCCTTGTTCTAAAGCTCTTTGGGAACCGCTTGCGTAGCCCCACAGACCTGGGGGCTGCAGGCTTTCCTGCTGCCTTCTGCCTTGACATGACCCTTTGCCACTTGGCGCCGCGCTAGCTACAAAAATGGCCATACGGCTGGAGATGGGTCCCACGCCCAAAGAGCCAGCAGGGAAAACTATGCCTTGTTCTAATGCTCTTTGGGCTCCGCTTGCGTAGCACCCACAGACCTGAGGGCTGCAGGCTTTCCTGCTGCCTTCAACCTCAATATTATGCTTTCCCACTAGGTGTCGCTCCAGGCACAAAAATGGCCATAAGGCTAGATATGGGTCCCCCGCCTAAGGAGCCAGCAGGGAAAACTATGCCTTGTTCTAAAGCTATTTGGGAACCTCTTGCGTAGCCCCACAGACCTGGGGGCTGCGGGCCTTCCTGCTGCCTTCAGCCTCGACACCACCCTTTCCCTCTTGGCGCCGCACCAGGCACAAAAATGGCCATATGGCTAGAGATGGGTCGCCCGCACAAGGAGACAGCAGGGAAAACTAGGCCTTGATCTAAAACTCTTTGGGAACCGCTTGCGTAGCCCCACAGACATGGGGGCTGCGGGCTTTCCTGCTGCCTTCAGCCTCAATACTACGCTTTCCCACGAGGTGTTGCTCCAGGCCCAAAAATGGCCATACGGCTGGAGATCTGTCCCCTGCCCAAAGACCCAGAAGGGAAAACTAGGCCTTGTTCTAAAGCTCTTTGGGAACCGCTTGCGTAGCACCCACAGACCTGGGGGCTGCAGGCTTTCCTGCTACCTTCAGACTCAATACTACGCTTTCCCACTAGGTGTTGCTCCAGGCCCAAAAATGGCCATACGACTGGAGATGGGTCCCCCGCCCAAGTAGCCAGCAGGGAAAACTATGCCTTGTTCTAAAGCTCTTTGGGAACCGCTTGCGTAGCCCCACAGACCTGGGGCTGCGAGCTTTCCTGCTGCCTTCAGCCTCGACACCACCCTTTCCCACTTGGCGCCGCGCCAGGCACAAAAATGGCCATACGGCTGGAGATGGGTCCCCCGCACAAGGAGCCAGCAGGGAAAACTATGCCGTGTTCTAAAGCTCTATGGGAACCGCTTGCGTAGCCCCACAGACCTGGGGGCTGCGGGCTTTCCTGCTGCCTTCAGCCTCGACATCACCCTTTCCCACTTGGCGCCGCGCCAGGGGCAAAAATGGCAATACGGCTGGAGATGGGTCCCCCGCCCAAGGAGCCAGCAGGGAAAACTAGGCCTTGTTCTAAAGCTCTTAGGGAACCTCTTGCGTAGCCCCACAGACCTGGGGGCTGCGGGCTTTCCTGCTGCCTTCAGCCTCGACACCACCCTTTCCCACTTGGCGCCGCGCCAGGCACAAAAATGGCCATACGTCTGGAAAATGGTCCCCCGCCCAAGGAGCCAGCAGGGAAAACTAGGCCTTGTTCTAAAGCTCTTTGGGAACCGCTTGCGTAGCCCCACAGACCTGGGGGCTGCAGGCTTTCCTGCTGCCTTCTGCCTTGACATGACCCTTTGCCACTTGGCGCCGCGCTAGCTACAAAAATGGCCATACGGCTGGAGATGGGTCCCACGCCCAAAGAGCCAGCAGGGAAAACTATGCCTTGTTCTAATGCTCTTTGGGATCCGCTTGCGTAGCACCCACAGACCTGAGGGCTGCGGGCTTTCCTGCTGCCTTCAACCTCAATATTATGCTTTCCCACTAGGTGTCGCTCCAGGCACAAAAATGGCCATAAGGCTAGATATGGGTCCCCCGCCTAAGGAGCCAGCAGGGAAAACTAGGCCTTGTTCTAAAGCTATTTGGGAACCTCTTGCGTAGCCCCACAGACCTGGGGGCTGCGGGCCTTCCTGCTGCCTTCAGCCTCGACACCACCCTTTCCCTCTTGGCGCCGCACCAGGCACAAAAATGGCCATATGGCTAGAGATGGGTTGCCCGCACAAGGAGACAGCAGGGAAAACTAGGCCTTGATCTAAAACTCTTTGGGAACCGCTTGCGTAGCCCCACAGACCTGGGGGCTGCGGGCTTTCCTGCTGCCTTCAGCCTCGACATCACCCTTTCCCACTTGGCGCCGCGCCAGGGGCCAAAAATGGCAATACGGCTGGAGATGGGTCCCCCGCCCAAGGAGCCAGCAGGGAAAACTAGGCCGTGTTCTAAAGCTATTAGGGAACCTCTTGCGTAGCCCCACAGACCTGGGGGCTGCGGGCTTTCCTGCTGCCTTCAGCCTCGACATCACCCTTTCCCACTTGGCGCCGCACCAGGCACAAAAATGGCCATACGGCTGGAGATGTGTCCCCCGCCCAAAGACCCAGAAGAGAAAACTAGGCCTTGTTCTAAAGCTCTTTGGGAACCGCTTGCGTAGCACCCACAGACCTGGGGGCTGCAGGCTTTCCTGCTGCCTTCAGCCTCAATACTACGCTTTCCCACTAGGTGTTGCTCCAGGCCCAAAAATGGCCATACGGCTGGAGATGTGTCCCCCGCCCAAAGACCCAGCAGGGAAAACGATGCCTTGTTCTAAAGCTCTTTGGGAACCGCTTGCGTAGCCCCACAGACCTGGGGGCTGCGGGCTTTCCTGCTGCCTTCAGCCTCGACATCACCCTTTCCCACTTGGCGCCGCGCCAGGCACAAAAATGGCCATACGTCTGGACAATGGTCCCCCGCCCAAGGAGCCAGCAGGGAAAACTAGGCCTTGTTCTAAAGCTCTTTGGGAACCGCTTGCGTAGCCCCACAGACCTGGGGGCTGCAGGCTTTCCTACTGCCTTCTGCCTTGACATGACCCTTTGCCACTTGGCGCCGCGCTAGCTACAAAAATGGCCATACGGCTGGAGATGGGTCCCAAGCCCAAAGAGCCAGCAGGGAAAACTATGCCTTGTTCTAATGCTCTTTGGGATCCGCTTGCGTAGCACCCACAGACCTGAGGGCTGCAGGCTTTCCTGCTGCCTTCAACCTCAATATTACGCTTTCCCACTAGGTGTCGCTCCAGGCACAAAAATGGCCATAAGGCAAGATATGGGTCCCCCGCCCAAGGAGCCAGCAGGGAAATCTATGCCTTGTTCTAAAGCTCTTTGGGAAACTCTTGCGTAGCCCCACATACCTGGGGGCTGCGGGCCTTCCTGCTGCCTTCAGCCTCGACACCACACTTTCCCTCTTGGCGCCGCACCAGGCACAAAAATGGCCATATGGCTGGAGATGGGTCGCCCGCACAAGGAGCCAGCAGGGAAAACTAGGCCTTGATCTAAAACTCTTTGGGAACCGCTTGCGTAGCCCCAAAGACCTGGGGGCTGCAGGTTTTTCTGCTGCCTTCAGCCTCGACACCGCCCTTTCACACTTGGCGCCGCGCCAGGCACAAAAATGGCCATACGGCTGGAGATGGGTCCCCCGCCCATGGAGCCAGCAGGGAAAACTAGGCCTTCTTCTAAAGCTATTTCGGAACAGCTTGCGTAGCCCCACAGACCTGGGGGCTGCAGGCTTTTCTGCTGCCCTCAGCCTCAAAACCGCCCTTTCCACTTGGCGCCGCGCCAGGCACAAAAATGGCCTTACAGCTGGAGATGGGTCCGCCGCCCAAAGAGCCAGCAGGGAAAACTAGGCCTTGTTCTAAAGCTCTTTGGGAACCGCTTGCGTAGCCCCACAGACCTGGGGCCTGCGGGTTTTCCTGCTGCCTTCAGCCTTAACATGACCATTTCCCACTTGGTGCCGCGCCAGGCACAAAATTGGCTATACGGCTGAAGATAGGTCCCCCGCCCAAGGAGCCAGCAGGAAAAACTATGCCTTCTTCTATAGCTCTTCGGGAACCGCTTGCGTAGCCCCACAGACCTGGGGGCTGCGGGCTTTCCTGCTGCCTTCAGCCTCCACACCACACTTTCCCAATTGGCGCCGTGCCAGGCACAAAAACAGCCATACGGCTGGAGATGCGTCCCTCGCCGAAAGAACCAGCAGGGAAAACTAGGCTTTCTTCAAAGACCTTTGGGAAACGATTGCGTAGCCCTACAGACCTGGGTGCTGCAGGTATTTCTGCTGCCTTCGGCCTCGACACCACCCTTTCCCACTTGGCGCGGCGCTAGGCAGAAAAATGGCCATACGGCTGGAGATGGATCGCCAGCCCAAAGACCCAGCAGGGAAAACTATGCCTTGTTCTGAAGCTCTTTGGGAACCGCTTGCATAGCACCCACAGACCTGGGGGCTGCAGGCTTTCCTGCTGCCTTCAACCTCAATATTACGCTTTCCCACTAGGTGTCGCTCCAGGCACAAAAATGGCCATAAGGCTAGATATGGGTCCCCCGCCCAAGGAGCCAGCAGGGAAAACTATGCCTTGTTCTAAAGCTATTTGGGAACCTCTTGCGTAGCCCCACAGACCTGGGGGCTGCGGGCCTTCCTGCTGCCTTCAGCCTCGACACCACCCTTTCCCTTTTGGCGCCGCACCAGGCACAAAAATGGCCATACGGCTGGAGATGGGTCCCCAGCCCAAAGACCCAGCAGGGAAAACTATGCCTTGTTCTAAAGCTCTTTGGGAACCGCTTGCGTACCACCCACAGACCTGGGGGCTGCAGGCTTTCCTGCTGCCTTCAACCTCAATATTACTCTTTCCCACTAGGTGTCGCGCCAGGCACAAAAATGGCCATAAGGCTAGATATGGGTCCCCCGCCCAAGGAGCCAGCAGGGAAAACTAAGCCTTGTTCTAAAGCTCTTAGGGAACTTCTTGCGTAGCCCCACAGACCTGGGGGCTGCGGGCCTTCCTGCTGCCTTCAGCCTCGACACCACCCTTTCCCACTTGGCGCCGCGCCAGGCACAAAAATGGCCATACGTCTGGAAAATGGTCCCCCGCCCAAGGAGCCAGCAGGGAAAACTAGGCCTTGTTCTAAAGCTCTTTGGGAACCGCTTGCGTAGCCCCACAGACCTGGGGGCTGCAGGCTTTCCTGCTGCCTTCTGCCTTGACATGACCCTTTGCCACTTGGCGCCGCGCTAGCTACAAAAATGGCCATACGGCTGGAGATGGGTCCCACGCCCAAAGAGCCAGCAGGGAAAACTATGCCTTGTTCTAATGCTCTTTGGGATCCGCTTGCGTAGCACCCACAGACCTGAGGGCTGCAGGCTTTCCTGCTGCCTTAAACCTCAATATTATGCTTTCCCACTAGGTGTCGCTCCAGGCACAAAAATGGCCATAAGGCTAGATATGGGTCCCCCGCCTAAGGAGCCAGCAGGGAAAACTATGCCTTGTTCTAAAGCTATTTGGGAACCTCTTGCGTAGCCCCACAGACCTGGGGGCTGTGGGCCTTCCTGCTGCCTTCAGCCTCGACACCACCCTTTCCCTCTTGGCGCCGCACCAGGCACAAAAATGGCCATATGGCTAGAGATGGGTCGCCCGCACAAGGAGACAGCAGGGAAAACTAGGCCTTGATCTAAAACTCTTTGGGAACCGCTTGCGTAGCCCCACAGACCTGGGGGCTGCGGGCTTTCCTGCTGCCTTCAGCCTCGACATCACCCTTTCCCACTTGGCGCCGCGCCAGGGGCAAAAATGGCAATACGGCTGGAGATGGGTCGCCCGCCCAAGGAGCCAGCAGGGAAAACTAGGCCTTGTTCTAAAGCTATTAGGGAACCTCTTGCGTAGCCCCACAGACGTGGGGGCTGCGGGCTTTCCTGCTGCCTTCAGCCTCGACACCACCCTTTCCCACTTGGCGCCGCACCAGGCACAAAAATGGCCATATGGCTGGAGATGTGTCCCCCGCCCAAAGACCCAGAAGGGAAAACTAGGCCTTGTTCTAAAGCTCTTTGGGAACCGCTTGCGTAGCACCCACAGACCTGGGGGCTGCAGGCTTTCCTGCTGCCTTCAGCCTCAATACTACGCTTTCCCACTAGGTGTTGCTCCAGGCCCAAAAACGGCCATACGGCTGGAGATGGGTCCCCCGCCCAAGGAGCCAGCAGGGAAAACTATGCCTTGTTCTAAAGCTCTTAGGGAACCGCTTGCGTAGCCCCACAGACCTGGGGCTGCGAGCTTTCCTGCTGCCTTCAGCCTCGACACCACCCTTTCCCACTTGGCGCCGCGCCAGGCCCAAAAATGGCCATACGGCTGGAGATGGGTCCCCCGCCCAAGGAGCCAGCAGGGAAAACTATGCCTTGTTCTAAAGCTCTTTGGGAACCGCTTGCGTAGCCCCAAAGACCTGGGGACTGCAGGCTTTCCTGCTGCCTTCAGACTCAATACTACGCTTTCCCACTAGGTGTTGCTCCAGGCCCAAAAATGGCCATACGGCTGGAGATGGGTCACCCGCCCAAGTAGCCAGCAGGGAAAACTATGCCTTGTTCTAAAGCTCTTTGGGAACCGCTTGCGTAGCCCCACAGACCTGGGGGCTACAGGCTTTCCTGCTGCCTTCAACCTCAATATTACTCTTTCCCACTAGGTGTCGCGCCAGGCACAAAAATGGCCATAAGGCTAGATATGGGTCCCCCGCCCAAGGAGCCAGCAGGGAAAACTAAGCCTTGTTCTAAAGCTCTTAGGGAACTTCTTGCGTAGCCCCACAGACCTGGGGGCTGCGGGCCTTCCTGCTGCCTTCTGCCTCGACCCCACCCTTTCCCACTTGGCGCCGCGCCAGGCACAAAAATGGCCATACGTCTGGAAAATGGTCCCCCGCCCAAGGAGCCAGCAGGGAAAACTAGGCCTTGTTCTAAAGCTCTTTGGGAACCGCTTGCGTAGCCCCACAGACCTGGGGGCTGCAGGCTTTCCTGCTGCCTTCTGCCTTGACATGACCCTTTGCCACTTGGCGCCGCGCTAGCTACAAAAATGGCCATACGGCTGGAGATGGGTCCCACGCCCAAAGAGCCAGCAGGGAAAACTATGCCTTGTTCTAATGCTCTTTGGGATCCGCTTGCGTAGCACCCACAGACCTGAGGGCTGCAGGCTTTCCTGCTGCCTTCAACCTCAATATTATGCTTTCCCACTAGGTGTCGCTCCAGGCACAAAAATGGCCATAAGGCTAGATATGGGTCCCCCGCCTAAGGAGCCAGCAGGGAAAACTAGGCCTTGTTCTAAAGCTATTTGGGAACCTCTTGCGTAGCCCCACAGACCTGGGGGCTGCGGGCCTTCCTGCTGCCTTCAGCCTCGACACCACCCTTTCCCTCTTGGCGCCGCACCAGGCACAAAAATGGCCATATGGCTAGAGATGGGTTGCCCGCACAAGGAGACAGCAGGGAAAACTAGGCCTTGATCTAAAACTCTTTGGGAACCGCTTGCGTAGCCCCACAGACCTGGGGGCTGCGGGCTTTCCTGCTGCCTTCAGCCTCGACATCACCCTTTCCCACTTGGCGCCGTGCCAGGGGCAAAAATGGCAATACGGCTGGAGATGGGTCCCCCGCCCAAGGAGCCAGCAGGGAAAACTAGGCCGTGTTCTAAAGCTATTAGGGAACCTCTTGCGTAGCCCCACAGACCTGGGGGCTGCGGGCTTTCCTGCTGCCTTCAGCCTCGACATCACCCTTTCCCACTTGGCGCCGCACCAGGCACAAAAATGGCCATACGGCTGGAGATGTGTCCCCCGCCCAAAGACCCAGAAGGGAAAACTAGGCCTTGTTCTAAAGCTCTTTGGGAACCGCTTGCGTAGCACCCACAGACCTGGGGGCTGCAGGCTTTCCTGCTGCCTTCAGCCTCAATACTACGCTTTCCCACTAGGTGTTGCTCCAGGCCCAAAAATGGCCATACGGCTGGAGATGGGTCCCCCGCCCAAGGAGCCAGCAGGGAAAACTATGCCTTGTTCTAAAGCTCTTAGGGAACCGCTTGAGTAGCCCCACAGATCTGGGGCTGCTAGCTTTCCTGCTGCCTTCAGCCTCGACACCACCCTTTCCCACTTGGCGCCGCGCCAGGCACAAAAATGGCCATACGGCTGGAGATGGGTCCCCCGCCCAAGGAGCCAGCAGGGAAAACTATGCCTTGTTCTAAAGCTCTTTGGGAACCGCTTGCGTAGCCCCAAAGACCTGGGGGCTGCAGGCTTTCCTGCTGCCTTCAGCCTCAATACCACCCTTTCCCACTTGGCGCCGCACCAGGCACAAAAATGGCCATACGGCTGGAGATCTGTCCCCTGCCCAAAGACCCAGAAGGGAAAACTAGGCCTTGTTCTAAAGCTCTTTGGGAACCGCTTGCGTAGCACCCACAGACCTGGGGGCTGCAGGCTTTCCTGCTGCCTTCAGACTCAATACTACGCTTTCCCACTAGGTGTTGCTCCAGGCCCAAAAATGGCCATACGACTGGAGATGGGTCCCCCGCCCAAGTAGCCAGCAGGGAAAACTATGCCTTGTTCTAAAGCTCTTTGGGAACCGCTTGCGTAGCCCCAAAGACCTGGGGGCTGCAGGCTTTCCTGCTGCCTTCAGCCTCAATACTACGATTTACCACTAGGTGTTGCTCCAGGCCCAAAAATGGCCATATGGCTGGAGATGGGTCCCCCGCCCAAGGAGCCAGCAGGGAAAACTATGCCTTGTTCTAAAGCTCTTTGGGAACCGCTTGCGTAGCCCCACAGACCTGGGGCTGCGAGCTTTCCTGCTGCCTTCAGCCTCGACACCACCCTTTCCCACTTGGCGCCGCGCCAGGCACAAAAATGGCCATACGGCTGGAGATGGGTCCCCCGCCCAAGGAGCCAGCAGGGAAAACTAGGCCTTGTTCTAAAGCTCTTAGGGAACCTCTTGCGTAGCCCCACAGACCTGGGGGCTGCGGGCTTTCCTGCTGCCTTCAGCCTCGACACCACCCTTTCCCACTTGGCGCCGCACCAGGCACAAAAATGGCCATACGGCTGGAGATGGGTCCCCCGCCCAAGGAGCCAGCAGGGAAAACTAGGCCTTGTTCTAAAGCTCTTAGGGAACCTCTTGCGTAGCCCCACAGACCTGGGGGCTGCAGGCTTTCCTGCTGCCTTCAGCCTCAATACTACTATTTCCCACTAGGTGTTGCTCCAGGCCCAAAAATGGCCATACGGCTGGAGATGGGTCCCCAGCCCAAGGAGCCAGCAGGGAAAACTATGCCTTGTTCTAAAGCTCTTAGGGAACCGCTTGCGTAGCCCCCACAGACCTGTGGGCTGCAGGCTTTCCTGCTGCCTTCAACCTCAATATTACGCTTTCCCACTAGGTGTCGCTCCAGGCACAAAAATGGCCATAAGGCTAGATATGGGTCCCCCGCCCAAGGAGCCAGCAGGGAAAACTATGCCTTGTTCTAAAGCTATTTGGGAACCTCTTGCGTAGCCCCACAGACCTGGGGGCTGCGGGCCTTCCTGCTGCCTTCAGCCTCGACACCACCCTTTCCCTTTTGGCGCCGCACCAGGCACAAAAATGGCCATACGGCTGGAGATGGGTCCCCAGCCCAAAGACCCAGCAGGGAAAACTATGCCTTGTTCTAAAGCTCTTTGGGAACCGCTTGCGTAGCACCCACAGACCTGGGGGCTGCAGGCTTTCCTGCTGCCTTCAACCTCAATATTACTCTTTCCCACTAGGTGTCGCGCCAGGCACAAAAATGGCCATAAGGCTAGATATGGGTCCCCCGCCCAAGGAGCCAGCAGGGAAAACTAAGCCTTGTTCTAAAGCTCTTAGGGAACTTCTTGCGTAGCCCCACAGACCTGGGGGCTGCGGGCCTTCCTGCTGCCTTCAGCCTCGACACCACCCTTTCCCACTTGGCGCCGCGCCAGGCACAAAAATGGCCATACGGCTGGAAAATGGTCCCCCGCCCAAGGAGCCAGCAGGGAAAACTAGGCCTTGTTCTAAAGCTCTTTGGAAACCGCTTGCGTAGCCCCACAGACCTGGGGGCTGCAGGCTTTCCTGCTGCCTTCTGCCTTGACATGACCCTTTGCCACTTGGCGCCGTGCTAGCTACAAAAATGGCCATACGGCTGGAGATGGGTCCCACGCCCAAAGAGCCAGCAGGGAAAACTATGCCTTGTTCTAATGCTCTTTGGGATCCGCTTGCGTAGCACCCACAGACCTGAGGGCTGCAGGCTTTCCTGCTGCCTTCAGCCTCAATACTACTATTTCCCACTAGGTGTTGCTCCAGGCCCAAAAATGGCCATACGGCTGGAGATGGGTCCCCCGCCCAAGGAGCCAGCAGGGAAAACTAGGCCTTGATCTAAAACTCTTTGGGAACCTCTTGCGTAGCCCCACAGACCTGGGGGCTGCGGGCCTTCCTGCTGCCTTCAGCCTCGACACCACCCTTTCCCTCTTGGCGCCGCACCAGGCACAAAAATGGCCATATGGCTAGAGATGGGTCGCCCGCACAAGGAGACAGCAGGGAAAACTAGGCCTTGATCTAAAACTCTTTGGGAACCGCTTGCGTAGCCCCACAGACCTGGGGGCTGTGGGCTTTCCTGCTGCCTTCAGCCTCGACATCACCCTTTCCCACTTGGCGCCGCGCCAGGGGCAAAAATGGCAATACGGCTGGAGATGGGTCCCCCGCCCAAGGAGCCAGCAGGGAAAACTAGGCCTTGTTCTAAAGCTCTTAGGGAACCTCTTGCGTAGCCCCACAGACCTGGGGGCTGCAGGCTTTCCTGCTGCCTTCAGCCTCAATACTACTATTTCCCACTAGGTGTTGCTCCAGGCCCAAAAATGGCCATACGGCTGGAGATGGGTCCCCCGCCCAAGGAGCCAGCAGGGAAAACTATGCCTTCTTCTAAAGCTCTTAGGGAACCGCTTGCGTAGCCCCCACAGACCTGTGGGCTGCAGGCTTTCCTGCTGCCTTCAACCTCAATATTACGCTTTCCCACTAGGTGTCGCTCCAGGCACAAAAATGGCCATAAGGCTAGATATGGGTCCCCCGCCCAAGGAGCCAGCAGGGAAAACTATGCCTTGTTCTAAAGCTATTTGGGAACCTCTTGCGTAGCCCCACAGACCTGGGGGCTGCGGGCCTTCCTGCTGCCTTCAGCCTCGACACCACCCTTTCCCTTTTGGCGCCGCACCAGGCACAAAAATGGCCATACGGCTGGAGATGGGTCCCCAGCCCAAAGACCCAGCAGGGAAAACTATGCCTTGTTCTAAAGCTCTTTGGGAACCGCTTGCGTAGCACCCACAGACCTGGGGGCTGCAGGCTTTCCTGCTGCCTTCAACCTCAATATTACTCTTTCCCACTAGGTGTCGCGCCAGGCACAAAAATGGCCATAAGGCTAGATATGGGTCCCCCGCCCAAGGAGCCAGCAGGGAAAACTAAGCCTTGTTCTAAAGCTCTTTGGGAACTTCTTGCGTAGCCCCACAGACCTGGGGGCTGCGGGCCTTCCTGCTGCCTTCAGCCTCGACACCACCCTTTCCCACTTGGCGCCGCGCCAGGCACAAAAATGGCCATACGTCTGGAAAATGGTCCCCCGCCCAAGGAGCCAGCAGGGAAAACTAGGCCTTGTTCTAAAGCTCTTTGGAAACCGCTTGCGTAGCCCCACAGACCTGGGGGCTGCAGGCTTTCCTGCTGCCTTCTGCCTTGACATGACCCTTTGCCACTTGGCGCCGTGCTAGCTACAAAAATGGCCATACGGCTGGAGATGGGTCCCACGCCCAAAGAGCCAGCAGGGAAAACTATGCCTTGTTCTAATGCTCTTTGGGATCCGCTTGCGTAGCACCCACAGACCTGAGGGCTGCAGGCTTTCCTGCTGCCTTCAGCCTCAATACTACTATTTCCCACTAGGTGTTGCTCCAGGCCCAAAAATGGCCATAAGGCTGGAGATGGGTCCCCCGCCCAAGGAGCCAGCAGGGAAAACTAGGCCTTGATCTAAAACTCTTTGGGAACCTCTTGCGTAGCCCCACAGACCTGGGGGCTGCGGGCCTTCCTGCTGCCTTCAGCCTCGACACCACCCTTTCCCTCTTGGCGCCGCACCAGGCACAAAAATGGCCATATGGCTAGAGATGGGTCGCCCGCACAAGGAGACAGCAGGGAAAACTAGGCCTTGATCTAAAACTCTTTGGGAACCGCTTGCGTAGCCCCACAGACCTGGGGGCTGCGGGCTTTCCTGCTGCCTTCAGCCTCGACATCACCCTTTCCCACTTGGCGCCGCGCCAGGGGCAAAAATGGCAATACGGCTGGAGATGGGTCCCCCGCCCAAGGAGCCAGCAGGGAAAACTAGGCCTTGTTCTAAAGCTCTTAGGGAACCTCTTGCGTAGCCCCACAGACCTGAGGGCTGCGGGCTTTCCTGCTGCCTTCAGCCTCGACATCACCCTTTCCCACTTGGCGCCGCAACAGGCACAAAAATGGCCATACGGCTGGAGATGTGTCCCCCGCCCAAAGACCCAGAAGTGAAAACTAGGCCTTGTTCTAAAGCTCTTTTGGAACCGCTTGCGTAGCACCCACAGACCTTGGGGCTGCAGGCTTTCCTGCTGCCTTCAGCCTCAATACTACGCTTTCCCACGAGGTGTTGCTCCAGGCCCAAAAATGGCCATACGGCTGGAGATCTGTCCCCTGCCCAAAGACCCAGAAGGGAAAACTAGGCCTTGTTCTAAAGCTCTTTGGGAACCGCTTGCGTAGCACCCACAGACCTGGGGGCTGCAGGCTTTCCTGCTGCCTTCAGACTCAATACTACGCTTTCCCACTAGGTGTTGCTCCAGGCCCAAAAATGGCCATACGGCTGGAGATGGGTCCCCCGCCCAAGTAGCCAGCAGGGAAAACTATGCCTTGTTCTAAAGCTCTTTGGGAACCGCTTGCGTAGCCCCACAGACCTGGGGCTGCGAGCTTTCCTGCTGCCTTCAGCCTCGACACCACCCTTTCCCACTTGGCGCCGCGCCAGGCACAAAAATGGCCATACGGCTGGAGATGGGTCCCCCGCCCAAGGAGCCAGCAGGGAAAACTATGCCGTGTTCTAAAGCTCTATGGGAACCGCTTGCGTAGCCCCACAGACCTGGGGGCTGCGGGCTTTCCTGCTGCCTTCAGCCTCGACATCACCCTTTCCCACTTGGCGCCGCGCCAGGGGCAAAAATGGCAATACGGCTGGAGATGGGTCCCCCGCCCAAGGAGCCAGCAGGGAAAACTAGGCCTTGTTCTAAAGCTCTTAGGGAACCTCTTGCGTAGCCCCACAGACCTGGGGGCTGCGGGCTTTCCTGCTGCCTTCAGCCTCGACACCACCCTTTCCCACTTGGCGCCGCGCCAGGCACAAAAATGGCCATACGGCTGGAGATGGGTCCCCCGCCCAAGGAGCCAGCAGGGAAAACTAGGCCTTGTTCTAAAGCTCTTAGGGAACCTCTTGCGTAGCCACACAGACCTGGGGGCTGCAGGCTTTCCTGCTGCCTTCAGCCTCGACACCACCCTTTCCCACTTGGCGCGGCGCTAGGCACAAAAATGGCCATACGGCTGGAGATGGATCCCCAGCCCAAAGACCCAGCAGGGAAAACTATGCCTTGTTCTGAAGCTCTTTGGGAACCGCTTGCATAGCACCCACAGACCTGGGGGCTGCAGGCTTTCCTGCTGCCTTCAACCTCAATATTACGCTTTCCCACTAGGTGTCGCTCCAGGCACAAAAATGGCCATAAGGCTAGATATGGGTCCCCCGCCCAAGGAGCCAGCAGGGAAAACTATGCCTTCTTCTAAAGCTATTTGGGAACCTCTTGCGTAGCCCCACAGACCTGGGGGCTGCGGGCTTTCCTGCTGCCTTCAGCCTCGACATCACCCTTTCCCACTTGGCGCCGCGACAGGGGCAAAAATGGCAATACGGCTGGAGATGGGTCTCCCGCCCAAGGAGCCAGCAGGGAAAACTAGGCCTTGTTCTAAAGCGATTAGGGAACCGCTTGCGTAGCCCCACAGACCTGGGGGCTGCGGGCTTTCCTGCTGCCTTCAGCCTCGACATCACCCTTTCCCACTTGGCGCCGCACCAGGCACAAAATGGCCATACGGCTGGAGATGTGTCCCCCGCCCAAAGACCCAGAAGGGAAAACTAGACCTTGTTCTAAAGCTCTTTGGGAACCGCTTGCGTAGCACCCACAGACCTGGGGGCTGCAGGCTTTCCTGCTGCCTTCAGCCTCAATACTACGCTTTCCCACTAGGTGTTGCTCCAGGCCCAAAAATGGCCATACGGCTGGAGATGGGTCCCCCGCCCAAGGAGCCAGCAGGGAAAACTATGCCTTGTTCTAAAGCTCTTAGGGAACCGCTTGCGTAGCCCCACAGACCTGGGGCTGCGAGCTTTCCTGCTGCCTTCAGCCTCGACACCACCCTTTCCCACTTGGCGCCGCGCCAGGCACAAAAATGGCCATATGGCTGGAGATGGGTCGCCCGCACAGGGAGCCAGCAGGGAAAACTAGGCCTTGATCTAAAACTCTTTGGGAACCGCTTGCGTAGCCCCAAAGACCTGGGGGCTGCAGGTTTTTCTGCTGCCTTCAGCCTCGACACCACCCTTTCCCACTTGGCGCCGCGCCAGGCACAAAAATGGCCATACAGCTGGAGATGGTACCCCAGCCCAAAGACCCAGCAGGGAAAAATAGGCCTTGTTCTAAAGCTCTTTGGGAACCGCTTGCGTAGCCCCACAGACCTGGGGGCTGCGGGCTGTCCTGCTGCCTTCAGCCTCGACACAACCCTTTCCCACTTGGTGCCAAGCCAGGCACAAAAACAGCCATACGGCTGGAGATGGGTCCCCAGCCCAAAGACCCAGCAGGGAAAACTATGCCTTGTTCTAAAGCTCTTTGGGAACCGCTTGCGTAGCCCCAAAGACCTGGGGGCTGCAGGCTTTCCTGCTGCCTTCAGCCTCAATACTACGATTTCCCACTAGGTGTTGCTCCAGGCCCAAAAATGGCCATATGGCTGGAGATGGGTCCCCCGCCCAAGGAGCCAGCAGGGAAAACTATGCCTTGTTCTAAAGCTCTTAGGGAACCGCTTGCGTAGCCCCACAGACCTGGGGCTGCGAGCTTTCCTGCTGCCTTCAGCCTCGACACCACCCTTTCCCACTTGGCGCCGCGCCAGGCACAAAAATGGCCATACGGCTGGAGATGGGTCCCCCGCCCAAGGAGCCAGCAGGGAAAACTATGCCGTGTTCTAAAGCTCTATGGGAACCGCTTGCGTAGCCCCACAGACCTGGGGGCTGCGGGCTTTCCTGCTGCCTTCAGCCTCGACATCACCCTTTCCCACTTCGCGCCGCGCCAGGGGCAAAAATGGCAATACGGCTGGAGATGGGTCCCCCGCCCAAGGAGCCAGCAGGGAAAACTAGGCCTTGTTCTAAAGCTCTTAGGGAACCTCTTGCGTAGCCCCACAGACCTGGGGGCTGCGGGCTTTCCTGCTGCCTTCAGCCTCGACACCACCCTTTCCCACTTGGCGCCGCACCAGGCACAAAAATGGCCATACGGCTGGAGATGGGTCCCCCGCCCAAGGAGCCAGCAGGGAAAACTCGGCCTTGTTCTAAAGCTCTTAGGGAACCTCTTGCGTAGCCCCACAGACCTGGGGGCTGCAGGCTTTCCTGCTGCCTTCAGCCTCGACACCACCCTTTCCCACTTGGCGCGGCGCTAGGCACAAAAATGGCCATACGGCTGGAGATGGATCCCCAGCCCAAAGACCCAGCAGGGAAAACTATGCCTTGTTCTGAAGCTCTTTGGGAACCGCTTGCATAGCACCCACAGACCTGGGGGCTGCAGGCTTTCCTGCTGCCTTCAACCTCAATATTACGCTTTCCCACTAGGTGTCGCTCCAGGCACAAAAATGGCCATAAGGCTAGATATGGGTCCCCCGCCCAAGGAGCCAGCAGGGAAAAATAGGCCTTGTTCTAAAGCTCTTTGGGAACCGCTTGCGTAGCCCCAAAGACCTGGGGGCTGCAGGTTTTTCTGCTGCCTTCAGCCTCGACACCACCCTTTCCCACTTGGCGCCGCGCCAGTCAGAAAAATGGCCATACAGCTGGAGATGGTTCCCCAGCCCAAAGACCCAGCAGGGAAAAATAGGCCTTGTTCTAAAGCTCTTTGGGAACCGCTTGCGTAGCCCCACAGACCTGGGGGCTGCGGGCTTTCCTGCTGCCTTCAGCCTCGACACAACCCTTTCCCACTTGTTGCCACGCCAGGCACAAAAACAGCCATACGGCTGGAGATGGGTCCCCAGCCCAAAGAGCCAGCAGGGAAAACTATGCCTTGTTCTAAAGCTCTTTGGGAACCGCTTGCGTAGCCCCAAAGACCTGGGGGCTGCAGGCTTTCCTGCTGCCTTCAGCCTCAATACTACGATTTCCCACTAGGTGTTGCTCCAGGCCAAAAAATGGCCATATGGCTGGAGATGGGTCCCCCGCCCAAGGAGCCAGCAGGGAAAACTATGCCTTGTTCTAAAGCTCTTTGGGAACCGCTTGCGTAGCCCCACAGACCTGGGGCTGCGAGCTTTCCTGCTGCCTTCAGCCTCGACACCACCCTTTCCCACTTGGCGCCGCGCCAGGCACAAAAATGGCCATACGGCTGGAGATGGGTCCCCCGCCAAAGGAGCCAGCAGGGAAAACTATGCCGTGTTCTAAAGCTCTATGGGAACCGCTTGCGTAGCCCCACAGACCTGGGGGCTGCGGGCTTTCCTGCTGCCTTCAGCCTCGACATCACCCTTTCCCACTTGGCGCCGCGCCAGGGGCAAAAATGGCCATACGGCTGGAGATGGGTCCCCCGCCCAAGGAGCCAGCAGGGAAAACTAGGCCTTGTTCTAAAGCTCTTAGGGAACCTCTTGCGTAGCACCCACAGACCTGGGGGCTGCAGGCTTTCCTGCTGCCTTCAGCCTCGACACCACCCTTTCCCACTTGGCGCGGCGCTAGGCACAAAAATGGCCATACGGCTGGAGATGGATCCCCAGCCCAAAGACCCAGCAGGGAAAACTATGCCTTGTTCTGAAGCTCTTTGGGAACCACTTGCATAGCACCCACAGACCTGGGGGCTGCAGGCTTTCCTGCTGCCTTCAACCTCAATATTACGCTTTCCCACTAGGTGTCGCTCCAGGCACAAAAATGGCCATAAGGCTAGATATGGGTCCCCCGCCCAAGGAGCCAGCAGGGAAAACTATGCCTTGTTCTAAAGCTATTTGGGAACCTCTTGCGTAGCCCCACAGACCTGGGGGCTGCGGGCCTTCCTGCTGCCTTCAGCCTCGACACCACCCTTTCCCATTTGTCGCCGCACCAGGCACAAAAATGGCCATACGGCTGGAGATGGGTCCCCAGCCCAAAGACCCAGCAGGGAAAACTATGCCTTGTTCTAAAGCTCTTTGGGAACCGCTTGCATAGCACCCACAGACCTGGGGGCTGCAGGCTTTCCTGCTGCCTTCAACCTCAATATTACTCTTTCCCACTAGGTGTCGCGCCAGGCACAAAAATGGCCATACGTCTGGAAAATGGTTCCCCGCCCAAGGAGCCAGCAGGGAAAACTAGGCCTTGTTCTAAAGCTCTTTGGGAACCGCTTGCATAGCACCCACAGACCTGGGGGCTGCGGGCCTTCCTGCTGCCTTCAGCCTCGACACCACCCTTTCCCTCTTGGCGCCGCACCAGGCACAAAAATGGCCATATGGCTAGAGATGGGTCGCCCGCACAAGGAGACAGCAGGGAAAACTAGGCCTTGATCTAAAACTCTTTGGGAACCGCTTGCGTAGCCCCACAGACCTGGGGGCTGCGGGCCTTCCTGCTGCCTTCAGCCTCGACACCACCCTTTCCCATTTGTCGCCGCACCAGGCACAAAAATGGCCATACGGCTGGAGATGGGTCCCCAGCCCAAAGACCCAGCAGGGAAAACTATGCCTTGTTCTAAAGCTCTTTGGGAACCGCTTGCATAGCACCCACAGACCTGGGGGCTGCAGGCTTTCCTGCTGCCTTCAACCTCAATATTACTCTTTCCCACTATGTGTCGCGCCAGGCACAAAAATGGCCATACGTCTGGAAAATGGTTCCCCGCCCAAGGAGCCAGCAGGGAAAACTAGGCCTTGTTCTAAAGCTCTTTGGGAACCGCTTGCATAGCACCCACAGACCTGGGGGCTGCGGGCCTTCCTGCTGCCTTCAGCCTCGACACCACCCTTTCCCTCTTGGCGCCGCACCAGGCACAAAAATGGCCATATGGCTAGAGATGGGTCGCCCGCACAAGGAGACAGCAGGGAAAACTAGGCCTTGATCTAAAACTCTTTGGGAACCGCTTGCGTAGCCCCACAGACCTGGGGGCTGCGGGCTTTCCTGCTGCCTTCAGCCTCGACATCACCCTTTCCCACTTGGCGCCGCGCCAGGGGCAAAAATGGCAATACGGCTGGAGATGGGTCCCCCGCCCAAGGAGCCAGCAGGGAAAACTAGGCCTTGTTCTAAAGCTATTAGGGAACCTCTTGCGTAGCCCCACAGACCTGGGGGCTGCGGGCTTTCCTGCTGCCTTCAGCCTCGACATCACCCTTTCCCACTTGGCGCCGCACCAGGCACAAAAATGGCCATACGGCTGGAGATGTGTCCCCCGCCCAAAGACCCAGAAGGGAAAACTAGGCCTTGTTCTAAAGCTCTTTTGGAACCGCTTGCGTAGCACCCACAGACCTGGGGGCTGCAGGCTTTCCTGCTGCCTTCAGCCTCAATACTACGCTTTCCCACGAGGTGTTGCTCCAGGCCCAAAAATGGCCATATGGCTGGAGATGGGTCCCCCGCCCAAGGAGCCAGCAGGGAAAACTATGCCTTGTTCTAAAGCTCTTAGGGAACCGCTTGCGTAGCCCCACAGACCTGGGGCTGCGAGCTTTCCTGCTGCCTTCAGCCTCGACACCACCCTTTCCCACTTGGCGCCGCGCCAGGCACAAAAATGGCCATACGGCTGGAGATGGGTCCCCCGCCCAAGGAGCCAGCAGGGAAAACTATGCCTTGTTCTAAAGCTCTTTGGGAACCGCTTGCGTAGCCCCAAAGACCTGGGGGCTGCAGGCTTTCCTGCTGCCTTCAGCCTCAATACTACTATTTCCCACTAGGTGTTGCTCCAGGCCCAAAAATGGCCATAAGGCTGGAGATGGGTCCCCCGCCCAAGGAGCCAGCAGGGAAAACTAGGCCTTGTTCTAAAGCTCTTAGGGAACCGCTTGCGTAGCCCCACAGACCTGGGGCTGCGAGCTTTCCTGCTGCCTCCAGCCTCAACACCACCCTTTCCCACTTGGCGCCGCGCCAGGCACAAAAATGGCCATACGGCTGGAGATGGGTCCCCCGCCCAAGGAGCCAGCAGGGAAAAATAGGCCTTGTTCTAAAGCTCTATGGGAACCGCTTGCGTAGCCCCACAGACCTGGGGGCTGCGGGCTTTCCTGCTGCCTTCAGCCTCGACACCACCCTTTCCCACTTGGCGCCGCACCAGGCACAAAAATGGCCATACGGCTGGAGATGTGTCCCCTGCCCAAATACCCAGAAGGGAAAACTATGCCTTGTTCTGAAGCTCTTTGGGAACCGCTTGCGTAGCACCCACAGACCTGGGGGCTGCAGGCTTTCCTGCTGCCTTCAGACTCAATACTACGCTTTCCCACTAGGTGTTGCTCCAGGCCCAAAAATGGCCATACGGCTGGAGATGGGTCCCCCGCCCAAGTAGCCAGCAGGGAAAACTATGCCTTGTTCTAAAGCTCTTTGGGAACCTCTTGCGTAGCCCTAAAGACATGGGGGCTGCAGGCTTTCCTGCTGCCTTCAGACTCAATACTACGATTTCCCACTAGGTGTTGCTCCAGGCCTAAAAATGGCCATATGGCTGGAGATGGGTCCCCCGCCCAAGGAGCCAGCAGGGAAAACTAGGCCTTGTTCTAAAGCTCTTAGGGAACCGCTTGCGTAGCCCCACAGACCTGGGGCTGCGAGCTTTCCTGCTGCCTTCAGCCTCGACACCACCCTTTCCCACTTGGCGCTGCGCCAGGCACAAAAATGGCCATACGGCTGGAGATGGGTCCCCCGCCCAAGGAGCCAGCAGGGAAAACTATGCCGTGTTCTAAAGCTCTATGGGAACCGCTTGCGTAGCCCCACAGACCTGGGGGCGGCGGGCTTTCCTGCTGCCTTCAGCCTCGACATCACCCTTTCCCACTTGGCGCCGCGCCAGGGGCAAAAATGGCCATATGGCTGGAGATGGGTCCCCCGCCCAAGGAGCCAGCAGGGAAAACTAGGCCTTGTTCTAAAGCTCTTAGGGAACCTCTTGCGTAGCCCCACAGACCTGGGGGCTGCGGGCTTTCCTGCTGCCTTCAGCCTCGACACCACCCTTTCCCACTTGGCGCCGCACCAGGCACAAAAATGGCCATATGGCTGGAGATGGGTCCCACGCCCAAGGAGCCAGCAGGGAAAACTAGGCCTTGTTCTAAAGCTCTTAGGGAACCTCTTGCGTAGCCCCACAGACCTGGGGGCTGCGGGCTTTCCTGCTGCCTTCAGCCTCGACACCACCCTTTCCCACTTGGCGCGGCGCTAGGCACAAAAATGGCCATACGGCTGGAGATGGATCCCCAGCCCAAAGACCCAGCAGGGAAAACTATGCCTTGTTCTGAAGCTCTTTGGGAACCGCTTGCATAGCACCCACAGACCTGGGGGCTGCAGGCTTTCCTGCTGCCTTCAACCTCAATATTACGCTTTCCCACTAGGTGTCGCTCCAGGCACAAAAATGGCCATAAGGCTAGATATGGGTCCCCCGCCCAAGGAGCCAGCAGGGAAAACTATGCCTTGTTCTAAAGCTATTTGGGAACTTCTTGCGTAGCCCCACAGACCTGGGGGCTGCGGGCCTTCCTGCTGCCTTCAGCCTCGACACCACCCTTTCCCTCTTGGCTCCGCGCCAGGCACAAAAATGGCCATACGGCTGGAGATGGGTCCCCAGCCCAAAGACCCAGCAGGGAAAACTATGCCTTGTTCTAAAGCTCTTTGGGAACCGCTTGCGTAGCACCCACAGACCTGGGGGCTGCAGGCTTTCCTGCTGCCTTCAACCTCAATATTACTCTTTCCCACTAGGTGTCGCGCCAGGCACAAAAATGGCCATAAGGCTAGATATGGGTCCCCCGCCCAAGGAGCCAGCAGGGAAAACTAAGCCTTGTTCTAAAGCTCTTAGGGAACTTCTTGCGTAGCCCCACAGACCTGGGGGCTGCGGGCCTTCCTGCTGCCTTCAGCCTCGACACCACCCTTTCCCACTTGGCGCCGCGCCAGGCACAAAAATGGCCATACGTCTGGAAAATGGTCCCCGCCCAAGGAGCCAGCAGGGAAAACTAGGCCTTGTTCTAAAGCTCTTTGGGAACCGCTTGCGTAGCCCCACAGACCTGGGGGCTGCAGGCTTTCCTGCTGCCTTCTGCCTTGACATGACCCTTTGCCACTTGGCGCCGCGCTAGCTACAAAAATGGCCATACGGCTGGAGATGGGTCCCACGCCCAAAGACCCAGAAGGGAAAACTATGCATTGTTCTAATGCTCTTTGGGATCCGCTTGCGTAGCACCCACAGACCTGAGGGCTGCAGGCTTTCCTGCTGCCTTCAACCTCAATATTATGCTTTCCCACTAGGTGTCGCTCCAGGCACAAAAATGGCCATAAGGCTAGAGATGGGTCGCCCGCACAAGGAGACAGCAGGGAAAACTAGGCCTTGATCTAAAACTCTTTGGGAACCGCTTGCGTAGCCCCACAGACCTGGGGGCTGCGGGCTTTCCTGCTGCCTTCAGCCTCGACATCACCCTTTCCCACTTGGCGCCGCGCCAGGGGCAAAAATGGCAATACGGCTGGAGATGGGTCCCCCGCCCAAGGAGCCAGCAGGGAAAACTAGGCCTTGTTCTAAAGCTATTAGGGAACCTCTTGCGTAGCCCCACAGACCTGGGGGCTGCGGGCTTTCCTGCTGCCTTCAGCCTCGACATCACCCTTTCCCACTTGGCGCCGCACCAGGCACAAAAATGGCCATATGGCTAGAGATGGGTTGCCCGCACAAGGAGACAGCAGGGAAAAGTAGGCCTTGATCTAAAACTCTTTGGGAACCGCTTGCGTAGCCCCACAGACCTGGGGGCTGCGGGCTTTCCTGCTGCCTTCAGCCTCGACATCACCCTTTCCCACTTGGCGCCGCGCCAGGGGCAAAAATGGCAATACGGCTGGAGATGGGTCCCCCGCCCAAGGAGCCAGCAGGGAAAACTAGGCCTTGTTCTAAAGCTATTAGGGAACCTCTTGCGTAGCCCCACAGACCTGGGGGCTGCGGGCTTTCCTGCTGCCTTCAGCCTCGACATCACCCTTTCCCACTTGGCGCCGCACCAGGCACAAAAATGGCCATACGGCTGGAGATGTGTCCCCCGCCCAAAGACCCAGAAGGGAAAACTAGGCCTTGTTCTAAAGCTCTTTGGGAACCGCTTGCGTAGCACCCACAGACCTGGGGGCTGCAGGCTTTCCTGCTGCCTTCAGCCTCAATACTACGCTTTCCCACTAGGTGTTGCTCCAGGCCCAAAAATGGCCATACGGCTGGAGATGGGTCCCCCGCCCAAGGAGCCAGCAGGAAAAACTATGCCTTGTTCTAAAGCTCTTAGGGAACCGCTTGCGTAGCCCCACAGACCTGGGGCTGCGAGCTGTTCCTGCTGCCTTCAGCCTCGACACCACCCTTTCCCACTTGGCGCCGCGCAAGGCACAAAAATGGCCATACGGCTGGAGATGGGTCCCCCGCCCAAGGAGCCAGCAGGGAAAACTATGCCTTGTTCTAAAGCTCTTTGGGAACCGCTTGCGTAGCCCCAAAGACCTGGAGGCTGCAGGCTTTCCTGCTGCCTTCAGCCTCAATACTACTATTTCCCACTAGGTGTTGCTCCAGGCCCAAAAATGGCCATACGGCTGGAGATGGGTCCCCCGCCCAAGGAGCCAGCAGGGAAAACTATGCCTTGTTCTAAAGCTCTTAGGGAACCGCTTGCGTAGCCCCACAGACCTGGGGCTGCGAGCTTTCCTGCTGCCTTCAGCCTCAACACCACCCTTTCCCACTTGGCGCCGCGCCAGGCACAAAAATGGCCATACGGCTGGAGATGGGTCCCCCGCCCAAGGAGCCAGCAGGGAAAACTACGCCTTGTTCTAAAGCTCTTAGGGAACCGCTTGCGTAGCCCCACAGACCTGGGGCTGCGGGCTTTCCTGCTGCCTTCAGCCTCGACACCACC
The DNA here is from genome assembly GCF_963924245.1 of Chroicocephalus ridibundus. NCBI lineage: Eukaryota > Metazoa > Chordata > Aves > Charadriiformes > Laridae > Chroicocephalus > Chroicocephalus ridibundus. The sequence goes on from NW_026961538.1 coordinate 83,681, forward strand.
CTTTCCCACTTGGCGCTGCACGAGGCACAAAAATGGCCATACGGCTGGAGATGTGTCCCCTGCCCAAAGACCCAGAAGGGAAAACTAGGCCTTGTTCTAAAGCTCTTTGGGAACCGCTTGCGTAGCACCCACAGACCTGGGGGCTGCAGGCTTTCCTGCTGCCTTCAGCCTCAATACTACGCTTTCCCACTAGGTGTTGCTCCAGGCCCAAAAATGGCCATATGGCTGGAGATGGGTCCCCCGCCCAAGGAGCCAGCAGGGAAAACTATGCCTTGTTCTAAAGCTCTTAGGGAACCGCTTGCGTAGCCCCACAGACCTGGGGCTGCGAGCTTTCCTGCTGCCTTCAGCCTCGACACCACCCTTTCCCACTTGGCGCCGCGCCAGGCACAAAAATGGCCATACGGCTGGAGATGGGTCCCCCGCCCAAGGAGCCAGCAGGGAAAACTATGCCGTGTTCTAAAGCTCTATGGGAACCGCTTGCGTAGCCCCCCAGACCTGGGGGCTGCGGGCTTTCCTGCTGCCTTCAGCCTCGACATCACCCTTTCCCACTTGGCGCCGCGCCAGGGGCAAAAATGGCAATACGGCTGGAGATGGGTCCCCCGCCCAAGGAGCCAGCAGGGAAAACTAGGCCTTGTTCTAAAGCTCTTAGGGAACCTCTTGCGTAGCCCCACAGACCTGGGGGCTGCGGGCTTTCCTGCTGCCTTCAGCCTCCACACCACCCTTTCCCACTTGGCGCCGCACCAGGCACAAAAATGGCCATACGGCTGGAGATGGGTCCCCCGCCCAAGGAGCCAGCAGGGAAAACTAGGCCTTGTTCTAAAGCTCTTAGGGAACCTCTTGCGTAGCCCCACAGACCTGGGGGCTGCGGGCTTTCCTGCTGCCTTCAGCCTCGACACTACCCTTTCCCACTTGGCGCCGCACCAGGCACAAAAATGGCCATACGGCTGGAGATGGGTCCCCCGCCCAAAGACCCAGAAGGGAAAACTAGGCCTTGTTCTAAAGCTCTTTGGGAACCGCTTGCGTAGCACCCACAGACCTGGGGGCTGCAGGCTTTCCTGCTGCCTTCAGCCTCAATACTACGCTTTCCCACTAGGTGTTGCTCCAGGCCCAGAAATGGCCATACGGCTGGAGATGGGTCCCACGCCCAAAGACCCAGAAGGGAAAACTATGCCTTGTTCTAATGCTCTTTGGGAACCGCTTGCGTAGCACCCACAGACCTGAGGGCTGCAGGATTTCCTGCTGCCTTCAACCTCAATATTATGCTTTCCCACTAGGTGTCACTCCAGGCACAAAAATGGCCATAAGGCTAGATATGGGTCCCCCGCCTAAGGAGCCAGCAGGGAAAACTATGCCTTGTTCTAAAGCTATTTGGGAACCTCTTGCGTAGCCCCACAGACCTGGGGGCTGCGGGCCTTCCTGCTGCCTTCAGCCTCGACACCACCCTTTCCCTCTTGGCGCCGCACCAGGCACAAAAATGGCCATATGGCTAGAGATGGGTTGCCCGCACAAGGAGACAGCAGGGAAAAGTAGGCCTTGATCTAAAACTCTTTGGGAACCGCTTGCGTAGCCCCACAGACCTGGGGGCTGCGGGCTTTCCTGCTGCCTTCAGCCTCGACATCACCCTTTCCCACTTGGCGCCGCGCCAGGGGCAAAAATGGCAATACGGCTGGAGATGGGTCCCCCGCCCAAGGAGCCAGCAGGGAAAACTAGGCCTTGTTCTAAAGCTATTAGGGAACCTCTTGCGTAGCCCCACAGACCTGGGGGCTGCGGGCTTTCCTGCTGCCTTCAGCCTCGACATCACCCTTTCCCACTTGGCGCCGCACCAGGCACAAAAATGGCCATACGGCTGGAGATGTGTCCCCCGCCCAAAGACCCAGAAGGGAAAACTAGGCCTTGTTCTAAAGCTCTTTGGGAACCGCTTGCGTAGCACCCACAGACCTGGGGGCTGCAGGCTTTCCTGCTGCCTTCAGCCTCAATACTACGCTTTCCCACTAGGTGTTGCTCCAGGCCCAAAAATGGCCATACGGCTGGAGATGGGTCCCCCGCCCAAGGAGCCAGCAGGAAAAACTATGCCTTGTTCTAAAGCTCTTAGGGAACCGCTTGCGTAGCCCCACAGACCTGGGGCTGCGAGCTTTCCTGCTGCCTTCAGCCTCGACACCACCCTTTCCCACTTGGCGCCGCGCAAGGCACAAAAATGGCCATACGGCTGGAGATGGGTCCCCCGCCCAAGGAGCCAGCAGGGAAAACTATGCCTTGTTCTAAAGCTCTTTGGGAACCGCTTGCGTAGCCCCAAAGACCTGGAGGCTGCAGGCTTTCCTGCTGCCTTCAGCCTCAATACTACTATTTCCCACTAGGTGTTGCTCCAGGCCCAAAAATGGCCATACGGCTGGAGATGGGTCCCCCGCCCAAGGAGCCAGCAGGGAAAACTATGCCTTGTTCTAAAGCTCTTAGGGAACCGCTTGCGTAGCCCCACAGACCTGGGGCTGCGAGCTTTCCTGCTGCCTTCAGCCTCAACACCACCCTTTCCCACTTGGCGCCGCGCCAGGCACAAAAATGGCCATACGGCTGGAGATGGGTCCCCCGCCCAAGGAGCCAGCAGGGAAAACTACGCCTTGTTCTAAAGCTCTTAGGGAACCGCTTGCGTAGCCCCACAGACCTGGGGCTGCGGGCTTTCCTGCTGCCTTCAGCCTCGACACCACCCTTTCCCACTTGGCGCCGCACGAGGCACAAAAATGGCCATACGGCTGGAGATGTGTCCCCTGCCCAAAGACCCAGAAGGGAAAACTAGGCCTTGTTCTAAAGCTCTTTGGGAACCGCTTGCGTAGCACCCACAGACCTGGGGGCTGCAGGCTTTCCTGCTGCCTTCAGCCTCAATACTACGCTTTCCCACTAGGTGTTGCTCCAGGCCCAAAAATGGCCATATGGCTGGAGATGGGTCCCCCGCCCAAGGAGACAGCAGGGAAAACTATGCCTTGTTCTAAAGCTCTTAGGGAACCGCTTGCGTAGCCCCACAGACCTGGGGCTGCGAGCTTTCCTGCTGCCTTCAGCCTCGACACCACCCTTTCCCACTTGGCGCCGCGCCAGGCACAAAAATGGCCATACGGCTGGAGATGGGTCCCCCGCCCAAGGAGCCAGCAGGGAAAACTATGCCGTGTTCTAAAGCTCTATGGGAACCGCTTGCGTAGCCCCCCAGACCTGGGGGCTGCGGGCTTTCCTGCTGCCTTCAGCCTCGACATCACCCTTTCCCACTTGGCGCCGCGCCAGGGGCAAAAATGGCAATACGGCTGGAGATGGGTCCCCCGCCCAAGGAGCCAGCAGGGAAAACTAGGCCTTGTTCTAAAGCTCTTAGGGAACCTCTTGCGTAGCCCCACAGACCTGGGGGCTGCGGGCTTTCCTGCTGCCTTCAGCCTCCACACCACCCTTTCCCACTTGGCGCCGCACCAGGCACAAAAATGGCCATACGACTGGAGATGGGTCCCCCGCCCAAGGAGCCAGCAGGGAAAACTAGGCCTTGTTCTAAAGCTCTTAGGGAACCTCTTGCGTAGCCCCACAGACCTGGGGGCTGCGGGCTTTCCTGCTGCCTTCAGCCTCGACACTACCCTTTCCCACTTGGCGCCGCACCAGGCACAAAAATGGCCATACGGCTGGAGATGGGTCCCCCGCCCAAAGACCCAGAAGGGAAAACTAGGCCTTGTTCTAAAGCTCTTTGGGAACCGCTTGCGTAGCACCCACAGACCTGGGGGCTGCAGGCTTTCCTGCTGCCTTCAGCCTCAATACTACGCTTTCCCACTAGGTGTTGCTCCAGGCCCAGAAATGGCCATACGGCTGGAGATGTGTCCCCCGCCCAAAGACCCAGCAGGGAAAACTACGCCTTGTTCTAAAGCTCTTAGGGAACCGCTTGCGTAGCCCCACAGACCTGGGGGCTGCGGGCTTCCCTGCTGCCTTCAGCCTCGAAATCACCCTTTCCCACTTGGCGCCGCGCCAGGAGCAAAAATGACCATACGGCTGGAGATGGGTCCCACGCCCAAGGAGCCAGCAGGGAAAACTAGGCCTTGTTCTAAAGCTCTTAGGGAACCTCTTGCGTAGCCCCACAGACCTGGGGGCTGCGGGCTTTTCTGCTGCCTTCAGCCTCCACACCACACTTTCCCAATTGGCGCCGCGCCAGGCACAAAAACAGCCATACGGCTGGAGATGCGTCCCTCGCCGAAAGAACCAGCAGGGAAAAGTAGGCCTTCTTCAAAGCTCTTAGGGAACCGCTTGCGTAGCACCCACAGACCTGGGGGCTGCAGGCTTTCCTGCTGCCTTCAGCCTCAATACTACGCTTTCCCACTAGGTGTTGCTCCAGGCCCAAAAATGGCCATACGGCTGGAGATGGGTCCCCCGCCCAAGGAGCCAGCAGGGAAAACTATGCCTTGTTCTAAAGCTCTTAGGGAACCTCTTGCGTAGCCCCACAGACCTGGGGGCTGCGGGCTTTCCTGCTGCCTTCAGCCTCGACACCACCCTTTCCCACTTGGCGCCGCACCAGGCACAAAAATGGCCATACGGCTGGAGATGTGTCCCCCGCCCAAAGACCCAGAAGGGAAAACTAGGCCTTGTTCTAAAGCTCTTTGGGAACCGCTTGCGTAGCACCCACAGACCTGGGGGCTGCAGGCTTTCCTGCTGCCTTCAGCCTCAATACTACGCTTTCCCACTAGGTGTTGCTCCAGGCCCAAAAATGGCCATATGGCTGGAGATGGGTCCCCCGCCCAAGGAGCCAGCAGGGAAAACTATGCCTTGTTCTAAAGCTCTTAGGGAACCGCTTGCGTAGCCCCACAGACCTGGGGCTGCGAGCTTTCCTGCTGCCTTCAGCCTCGACACCACCCTTTCCCACTTGGCGCCGCGCCAGGCACAAAAATGGCCATACGGCTGGAGATGGGTCCCCCGCCCAAGGAGCCAGCAGGGAAAACTATGCCGTGTTCTAAAGCTCTATGGGAACCGCTTGCGTAGCCCCCCAGACCTGGGGGCTGCGGGCTTTCCTGCTGCCTTCAGCCTCGACATCACCCTTTCCCACTTGGCGCCGCGCCAGGGGCAAAAATGGCCATACGGCTGGAGATGGGTCCCCCGCACAAGGAGCCAGCAGGGAAAACTAAGCCTTGTTCTAAAGCTCTTTGGGAACCGCTTGCGTAGCCCCACAGACCTGGGGGCTGCGGGCTTTCCTGCTGCCTTCTGCCTTGACATGACCCTTTGACACTTGGCGCCGCGCTAGCTACAAAAATGGCCATACGGCTGGAGATGGGTCCCACGCCCAAGGAGCCAGCAGGGAAAACTAGGCCTTGTTCTAAAGCTCTTAGGGAACCTCTTGCGTAGCCCCACAGACCTGGGGGCTGCGGGCTTTTCTGCTGCCTTCAGCCTCCACACCACACTTTCCCAATTGGCGCCGCGCCAGGCACAAAAACAGCCATACGGCTGGAGATGCGTCCCTCGCCGAAAGAACCAGCAGGGAAAACTAGGCCTTCTTCAAAGCTCTTAGGGAACCGCTTGCGTAGCCCCAAACACCTGGGGGCTGCAGGCTTTCCTGCTGCCTTCAGCCTCAATACTACTATTTCCCACTAGGTGTTGCTCCAGGCCCAAAAATGGCCATACGGCTGGAGATGGGTCCCCCGCCCAAGGAGCCAGCAGGGAAAACTATGCCTTGTTCTAAAGCTCTTAGGGAACCGCTTGCGTAGCACCCACAGACCTGGGGGCTGCGGGCTTTCCTGCTGCCTTCAGACTCAATACTACGCTTTCCCACTAGGTGTTGCTCCAGGCCCAAAAATGGCCATACGGCTGGAGATGGGTCCCCCGCCCAAGTAGCCAGCAGGGAAAACTATTCCTTGTCCTAAAGCTCTTTGGGAACCGCTTGCGTAGCCCCAAAGACCTGGGGGCTGCAGGCTTTCCTGCTGCCTTCAGCCTCAATACTACGATTTCCCACTAGGTGTTGCTCCAGGCCCAAAAATGGCCATATGGCTGGAGATGGGTCCCCCGCCCAAGGAGCCAGCAGGGAAAACTATGCCTTGTTCTAAAGCTCTTAGGGAACCGCTTGCGTAGCCCCACAGACCTGGGGCTGCGAGCTTTCCTGCTGCCTTCAGCCTCGACACCACCCTTTCCCACTTGGCGCCGCACCAGGCACAAAAATGGCCATACGGCTGGAGATGGGTCCCCCGCCCAAGGAGCCAGCAGGGAAAACTAGGCCTTGTTCTAAAGCTCTTAGGGAACCTCTTGCGTAGCCCCACAGACCTGGGGGCTGCGGGCTTTCCTGCTGCCTTCAGCCTCGACACCACCCTTTCCCACTTGGCGCCGCACCAGGCACAAAAATGGCCATACGGCTGGAGATGTGTCCCCCGCCCAAAGACCCAGAAGGGAAAACTAGGCCTTGTTCTAAAGCTCTTTGGGAACCGCTTGCGTAGCACCCACAGACCTGGGGGCTGCAGGCTTTCCTGCTGCCTTCAGCCTGAATACTACGCTTTCCCACTAGGTGTTGCTCCAGGCCCAAAAATGGCCATACGGCTGGAGATGTGTCCCCCGCCCAAAGACCCAGCAAGGAAAACTACGCCTTGTTCTAAAGCTCTTAGGGAACCGCTTGTGTAGCCCCACAGACCTGGGGGCTGCGGGCTTTCCTGCTGCCTTCAGCCTCGAAATCACCCTTTCCCACTTGGCGCCGCGCCAGGAGCAAAAATGGCCATACGGCTGGAGATGGGTCCCCCGCACAAGGAGCCAGCAGGGAAAACTAAGCCTTGTTCTAAAGCTCTTTGGGAACCGCTTGCGTAGCCCCACAGACCTGGGGGCTGCGGGCTTTCCTGCTGCCTTCTGCCTTGACATGACCCTTTGACACTTGGCGCCGCGCTAGCTACAAAAATGGCCATACGGCTGGAGATGGGTCCCACGCCCAAGGAGCCAGCAGGGAAAACTAGGCCTTGTTCTAAAGCTCTTAGGGAACCTCTTGCGTAGCCCCACAGACCTGGGGGCTGCGGGCTTTTCTGCTGCCTTCAGCCTCCACACCACACTTTCCCAATTGGCGCCGCGCCAGGCACAAAAACAGCCATACGGCTGGAGATGCGTCCCTCGCCGAAAGAACCAGCAGGGAAAACTAGGCCTTCTTCAAAGCTCTTAGGGAACCGCTTGCGTAGCCCCACAGACCTGGGGCTGCGAGCTTTCCTGCTGCCTTCAGCCTCGACACCACCCTTTCCCACTTGGCGCCGCGCCAGGCACAAAAATGGCTATACGGCTGGAGATGGGTCCCCCGCCCAAGGAGCCAGCAGGGAAAACTATGCCGTGTTCTGAAGCTCTATGGGAACCGCTTGCATAGCCCCACAGACCTGGGGGCTGCGGGCTTTCCTGCTGCCTTCAGCCTCGACATCACCCTTTCCCACTTGGCGCCGCGCCAGGGGCAAAAATGGCAATACGGCTGGAGATGGGTCCCCCGCCCAGGAGCCAGCAGGGAAAACTAGGCCTTGTTCTAAAGCTCTTAGGGAACCTCTTGTGTAGCCCCACAGACCTGGGGGCTGCGGGCTTTCCTGCTGCCTTCAGCCTCAACACCACCCTTTCCAACTTGGCGCCGCACCAGGCACAAAAATGGCCATACGGCTGGAGATGTGTCCCCCGCCCAAAGACCCAGAAGGGAAAACTATGCCTTGTTCTAAAGCTCTTTGGGAACCGCTTGCGTAGCACCCACAGACCTTGGGGCTGCAGGCTTTCCTGCTGCCTTCAGCCTCAATACTACGCTTTCCCACTAGGTTTTGCTCCAGGCCCAAAAATGGCCATACGGCTGGAGATGGGTCCCCCGCCCAAGGAGCCAGCAGGGAAAACTACGCCTTGTTTTAAAGCTCTTAGGGAACCGCTTGCGTAGCCCAACAGACCTGGGGGCTGCGGGCTTTCCTGCTGTCTTCAGCCTCGAAATCACCCTTTCCCACTTGGCGCCGCGCCAGGAGCAAAAATGGCCATACGGCTGGAGATGGGTCCCACGCCCAAAGAGCCAGCAGGGAAAACTATGCCTTGTTCTAAAGCTCTTTGGGAACCGCTTGTGTAGCCCCACAGACCTGGGGGCTGCGGGCTTTCCTGCTGCCTTCAGCCTCGACACAACCCTTTCCCACTTGGTGACGCGCAAGGCACAAAAATGGCCATATGGCTGGAAATGGGTCACCCGCCCAAGGAGCCATCAGGGAAAACTAGGCCTTGTTCTAAAGCTATTTGGGAATCGCTTGCGTAGCCCCAAAGACCTGGGGGCTGCAGGCTTTTCTGCTGCCTTCAGCCTCAAAACCGCCCTTTCCACTTGGCGCCGCGCCAGGCACAAAAATGGCCATAT